>NW_023270323.1:38897748-38962834 GCF_011800145.1 Mirounga leonina | reverse complement strand
AAGAAAGAAAGAAAGAAAGAAAGAAAGAAAGAAAGAAAGAAAGAAAGGAAGGAAGGAAGGAAGGAAGGAAGAAAGAAAGGAAGAACCGAGATGGCTCAAAAGCCAAGAGGTGAGATGGCCTAGGGAGAGAGTGAGAAGATAAGAGTATCTAGGATGAAGGAATTTCAGTTGATTCCAGATGGGGAGAGGAGGAGGGACTGACAAAGGAAATTGAGAGGAAATAATCAAAGTGGCCAGAGGCAAACTGACACAGTGTGGTGTTACAAGTGAAAATAAGGAAAGAAAAAGGAGGTAGTAATCATCATGTGAGACACTGCAGAGATGATGCAAAATAGGAACCAAAGAGTGGAGTGTCCACTGTATCTTGGAGAAGGACTCAATCAATATCTATAACGAGTAATTTGACAGAGCCAACTCAGAACCCCTTGACTCTGCAAACACACAGAAATCCTAAATCAAATAAGGGTCCCTGGGTGGCTCAGTCGGTTGAGTGACTGACTCTTGGTTTGGGCTTAGGTTTGATCTCAGGGTCCTCAGAGCAAGCCCCTTGTCAGCTCCATGCTCAGCAGGGAATCTGCTTCAGGACTCTCTCTCTCCCTCTCCCTTTGCCCCTCCCCCCTCGCACGCACACACTCTCTCTCTCAAATAAATAAATAAAATCTTTAAAAAAAAACCCGCATCGGGCTCCCCGCTCTGCAGGAAGTCTGCTTCTCCCTCTGCCTCTCTCTCTCTCTCTCATGAATAAGTAAATAAAATCTTTAAAAATCTTTAAAAAAAAAATCCTAAATCATATATAACCATTAAAAAACAGTAATAGAGGGGAGCATAACTCCCCACTCCTTAAGTGAGGGCTGTGCATAGAGACTTCCTCCCAAAGAGTGTGGTATGGAAAGTAAGGAAGACTAACCACCCTGGTGACACCTGACAAACACTACTGCAGCCAGGTGATCAAGGTCAACATCAACAGCTGTCAATCGTGTTGATAGTAGGTACCTTTGTTATGATATGGCACCTATGGTGAAAATGGCACCTAACCTTTCCCAAACACCCATAACCCCACTCTAATCATGAGAAAAACATTAGACAAATTCCAATTGTGAGATATCCTGCAAAACACCTGAACGGTACTTCTGACAACTGTCAAGGTCATCAAAAACAAGAAAAATCTGAGAAACTGTCACAGCCAAGACGAGCCACAGAAAACATGATGACTAAATGTAATGTGGTATCCTGAATGGGATTCTGAAACAGAAAAGGAAATTAGGTAAAAACTAAGGAAATCTGAATAAACTATGGACTTTAGTTAATAATAATGTATCAATATTGGTTCATTAATTTTAGCAAACATACCTCAAGATGTGAATAATAGAGAAAATAGTATAGGGAACTGTCTGGACTATTTTCTCATTTTTTCTTAAATTCTAAAACTGCTCTAAAAAATAGTCTATTAAAAAAATAGTAATATAGTAAATACTAAATTCAAAAGAGAGGAGAAACATTTTAGTTCCAGAAGCAAAAATGAAGCCTAAAGCTTGAGTGATAGACTCATAGACTATACCATGGGGCTGGGAGGGGGAAGTGGGTAGGGAGGGAGGTATTGGACCAGAAGTAGTTCCGTGGAGCTAAAGGCAGGAGTTGTAACACTCAGGCTGTGTTAGGAGACTTGGCCACAGGTAGGTGTAAGGCAAGAGCACACAACCAACCAGGAAGAGCTGCAAGACAGAAACCAGAAAAACTCTGCCCATGGGCCCAAGGAAGCAATGTGGAAAGTTTTTCTCCTGGAATTCTGCACATATCAACCCGCTTAGCCTCACAGACATCCTTATAACGTAGGTACCATCTTCATCCCTATTTTACATATATCCCAACTGAGGCAAAAGGAAATTAGGTAACTTGGCCCAAGGGGTCATGTAACTAGAAAGTGGTAGAACCAGATTTGAGCCTAAACAGTATGTTTCCTATCCCATGATCTTACCACTTTGCTCTACAGTCTTAAACACCAGCAGAGAAACATTCAGATTATTTCCCTCTATTTTCCCAATACCTACAACAGTGCTTGGCATATATTTAGTGCCTTATAAATATTAAATAGATGGCTACATGTATGAAATCATCCTGTTTCCATTTTTCCTTGATGATTTCACACTGTATATACATATTTACTGTGTCTGTCCCCAAATATTTTTATAATAAAACTATAAAATCCATTTGGATTCTCTTAGATTACCCTAGAATAGTATCTATGGCTGATTTAAAGCAATGCTGTAAATATGTCATACAAGTTCTACTGGGTTTTCTTCACTGCCATCTTTTACATTCACAAGTGTCTGGAGACTACTCCTAAAACTATAGGCTCACAGAACCAGAATGGAGCCCATGAGTCATCTTGTCCACACTGACTCCAAAACTTTGCTTCAGTCTAAATCACATGGTGTTTCCTTCTCTTTTGAACACCTCAATAATTACATTAAATAACTATAGCATATCAGGCATATGCAAAAATACGATGTTCTTCCACAGTTTTTAAAGACTGCATTCTTTAAGGTCTAAGACTATGTCTTGGCTTTTTTTTTTTTTTTTCCCTTCCAATCCCTTGAATATTGCCTGGAATCCAAGAGTCATTCAACACATCTTCATCTGTTAATTCTCATTCCAATCTCTAGGGAGACAAGTTTACTCTTTCTTCTAGGTGACAGTCCTTCAAATAAGTGACGATATCCCCACTTGAAATCTTTTATCTTTGAGCTAAATGTGCCCATTTACTTCAACCATTTTTCCTCCAAGAAGGTAGTTTCAAGTTCCTGACTCTTTGCAGAGACTGCATCTGACTCCTACCAGTTTCCTTTGGTGAATAGCCTTTTTATTATTTGGAGCTCAAAACCAGTGATTTGACCATTGTGACAGCCAACCTCCAAGATGATCCCTACTGAGCCTCATCATCTAGTATTCCCCTTCTGTAGTCCCCTCCCACACCGAATAGAGCTGACTGGTGTGACCAGTGGAATTTGTGAATGTGACAGTATATGACTTCTTTTTTTTTTTTTTTAAGATTTTATTTATTTATTTGACAGAGAGACACAGCGAGAGAGGGAACAGAAGCAGGGGGAGTGGGAGAGGGAGAAGCAGGCTTCCAGCTGAGCAGGGACCCCGATGCGGGGCTCGATCCCAGGACCCTGGGATCATGACCTGAGCCAAAGGCAGGCGCTTAACGACTGAGCCACCCAGGCGCCCCGACAGTATATGACTTCTGAGTCTACGTTATACAAGACATGGTGGTATCCATATTATTCTCTTAAATCACTCACGCTGGAGGGAAGTCAGCTGCCATGTCATGAGGACATTCAAATCCACTATAGGGAGGCTCATATGGAGAGAAACTGAGGCCTCCCGCCACTCATATGAATTAAGCCATCCTTAAAGCAGATTTTCCAGCCCTAATCAAGCCTTCAGCCCCAACAGCAGCCCCAACTAACATGTTGACTGCAATATTATGAGACCCTGTGCCAGACACCCAGCTAAGCTGCTTACCAATTTCTACCCCACTGAAACTGCCAGAAATAACCAACATTTATTTATTCTTCTTTCAGCCACGAAGTTTTGAGGTACTCAGTTATGTAGCAATAGACGATTATTATAGCCAAGTTAGAAGAAACAGGAACTCGCTCTTCCTTCTTGATCCTGGATATCATAAGAAATGGTAGGAAGACAAAGAAAAATAGATTGAATAGATTGATTAAACTATTAATTTTGAAGGTTTTGGGTGTGTGTGTGTGTGTTTGTGTGTCCATTTGTCAAAGTTTCTTTGGTATCTTTTTTGGTTGTTTTATGCCTCTGTAGCGATGCCATAATTCCATACTTATACAGACACACAGTACATAACTTTTGAAATATTGTGCTTCACCTTTAAGGCTTGAGGGACACAACCAATTTTTGCTCCTGAATGGGTGTGATGATAATCTATTCTGCATCCTTTTGGAACTCTTACTGGGAGCCAATGGCCTTCTTACTCACCCATGTTAAGAGTTTTCTACACTTCGGGGTGCCTGGGTGGCTCAGTCATTAAGTGTCTGCCTTCGGCTCAGGTCATGATTCCAGGTCCTGGGATCGAGCCCCGCATCAGGCTCCCTGCTCTGCGGGAAGCCTGCTTCTCCCTCTCCCACTCCCCCTGCTTGTGTTCCCTCTCTCGCTGTCTCTGTCAAATAAATAAATAAAATCTTTAAAAAAAAAAAAAAGAGTTTTCTACACTTCTTTGAATGGGGTCCAGTGAAGAGTTGGATTTAGTAGTGAGAGTCAGGCTGGACTTCTCACGTGATTGAGGTTAGCCAGCACCCAGCATCGTATGGGAACGTGGGTCTGCGGCCACACCACCCTGAACGCGCCCGATCTCGTCTGATCTCCGAAGCTAAGCAGGGTCGGGCCTGGTTCGTACTTGGATGGGGGATATGGGAGACAGCCTACCTCTGTGTTCTCTCTCACTGCTCACCCTACCCCAACACATATGCACTGGCCTTGCTGTGATGTGCTTTCACTCACATTCTAATTTTTTCTTATAATATTTTCTCATGTCATTTTCTTTCTGAACGTCTTTTTACATTCACACTTTCGAAGTTTCTTTCTTTTTTTTTTTTTTAAGATTTTATTTATTTATTTGACACAGAGAGAGAGAGAGAACACAAGCAGGGGGAGTGGGAGAGGGAGAAGCAGGCTCTCCGCTAAGCAGGGAGCCCGATGCGGGGCTTAATCCCTGGACCCAGGGATCATGACCTGAGCCGAAGGCAGGCGCTTAACCGACTGAGCCACCCAGGCGCCCCTCAAAGTTTCTTTCTTTTCTAGTCATTGGCTACCGTGTTTCAACCTCTTCTTAAAATGTGAGTTACTTTTATATAAAACTAAATTTTGAAGGTAGAATCCTCTCAAATTAACTTTAGGGCTTCAATATTCAAGGTATTGTGTTGCTCCTAGTGACATTAAGCACTTAAGAAGATGCATGAACAATTTTAGGCTTTGGGAGATCAACTAATAACTCTGTGCGTGGTGTATTTAAAGGTATCAATTGTGTCCTTAGAAGATGTAATGAGCTATGAGGTATTTGGGGGTTCAGAAAATGAAATGCACCCTACTGCCATGAGAATAACTTATACCTGGAGGCACAAAATAGTTGTAAGTGAATTTCCTCAGAACTCTTGCTATCATCTTTATTGTTGTAGTTAATTGCACCATGGGAAGACATTCAGATATGAACATGTAAAAGAATGCAGTCTTTATTCAGAAAAATAGGGTAAAAGTGAGGCAAAGAGATAAGCCCATCTACAAGGAAAAACAATATTTATATCAGTGTTTACATAGTGCTAAACATTTCACAAAACATTTTCATTTTTGTCTCCTCTCACCCTCACAACACTCCAATGAAAAAAACTGGGATATTATTTCCATTCTATAAATTTCAGAGGAAACAGGTTAAATAACTTACTCAAGCTCAAGTGGCTCTTGAAAGGCTGAGACACAGTGAAGATCGAAGAAAGATTCCTTTTGTTTCTGTGGGTAAGTTTCCACTACCAAGAAGGGAAGATAAATAAGAAGGAAAAAATACAAACTTAATGAGAAAATTAGGCTAACCGTTTTTACATAGTATAATGAGGAACGGCTGAGTGGTTATAAAAAGCTCATTTCCCTCCCCAAACACTTAACATTCCCAGGATGATATTTAAGAAACAGGAAACTGGGTTGACTCAATACTTGTTATCCTCATCTGTGTAGTGGAGCTAATTATAGCAGTCATTGCACAGAGCTGTTGCAAGGATTAAATGAGATAATATACATAAAGAATGGTAAGTATTCAATAAGTGTTAGTTGTTATTATTGATGGTGGTGTTATTTCAATCAGGGTGGACAGAATACTAGAATAAAGAGCTGTAGATACGCATTTTCATGCTGCACTGTAATCAGCCTACCCTAAATTATCTTCCTTCAATTCTCTTATCTAGAGAATGAAGACAATGTTCCTGTCTAGCTGCCTTCCTCACAGAAACAATTCATCATGCCAGATCATGTTCTGAGCATTTATAAAGCCACAGAGAAAGACAAGAAAATACTGCAACCATTTCTCTCCTGGGTTTTGTCTCTCTTTGCCCTTCTGAGCAAAGCCATACGGCAAGGCAGTGGAAAGCGTTTATGAGTAGTCATCCAGTCAGACCTACACAGGTGCTGGGCAACTTAAAAATTCAATGGCTGAACTGGAAAGAACAGTCAACTTGACTTATTGTTCTCTGAGATTCAAACGAACAGTTCATATCATCTATAAGAGGTTCACTGAGGGGGCAATACGTGTCTCATCCAAAGAATAGACAGATTATTTTACCATGGATTAGCATAGTGATTAGCCTGTGAGAGGTTTGTCCACAGGAGATAGTTCCTCTAAATATCCTTGCAAGGCTGTTGTGCCTGTTCACCTTAGAAGTGATCCCACTTAGACTCGGAGATCTCATTCTGCCTGCCGTCTGTTGGATCCCTGTAACTTCATTCCCACAACACCCCACTGCCAACCATGAGGAACTGATGTTTAAGGGCGTGTCACGTGAGCAGGTGAACCTTCTTGTTGGTATCACAGAACAGCTGATCATTCATGATTAGATCATGACTGTTGATGAAATCAGGGCCATTCGGATCCATCTACACCCTGTGGCATGCGATTCTACCCTGTCCTGCCTGATTTGAGATGCTTCAGGAATGATGTAACTTGGCAAATGAATCCAAAATCAAAAGCTCTTTAGATGATAATCTTAGATCAACTACAAGTGATGCCAGTCAACCCATGAATATAATAGGTCTCACATGTTGATTTTATAATTAGTGCCCACTAATGGAGGGGCTTTTTCAGGTTACTGAAATGAGCTTACAAATGTTAGATAGCTCGGGACCCTATCATCACACACACGTCAAACGCCATTCTGATAAATGCCATCGCCAAAGGCTTAGATTACTTTCTGTTCTCATTCCTAAGATGATCAAAAACAACATTTTGATGGTCATGTTGAACAGAGCAATTCAGTCAGATTTAATTGAGCCAGATTAGGCTCATACCATTAGGGAATAGTCCTTCAATCCTTTTAAATCCCCCTTTTGTTTCTGGATCATAATTAAAATAACATAGAACGACTTTATTAATATAGTTTGAACTATATTCGTCTGTACTGAGCCTGTCTTTCAGTTTTCTGTCCACTCAAACTTAAGAGATCTTCTTGTGATTTATTAGCTCTTATCTTCACATTTTCCTACGTGACACTGAATTACACAATCTTAGAAATTTTACTGTATACTTTCTCTTCCAGTTTAGTGTTAAAACTTCCCTTTCCAGAAAACTGACTTTATCCTTATCTTTTGATTTCTTCCATTTTTTCTATATTTTCTTTCTCCTGAGATATGTTATTTCTTTCAGCTATAATCATAATGACCTCTTTTTTCTCTCTTTTCCTTAACTAGTATCTCAAAGGTGTTTTAAGCACTGACTGAACAACTGTATTAAAAATTTTAACCACATGCCATTTTTTTAAAGATTTTATCTATTGGTTAGAGAGAGAGAGCACAAGTAGGCAGAGAGGCAAGCAGAGGGAGAGGGAGAAGCAGGCTCCCCCCTAAGCAGGGAGCCCGATGCGGGGCTCAATCCCAGGACCCTGGGATCATGACCTGAGCTGAAGGCAGATGCTTAACCGACTGAGCCACCCAGGCGCCCCTACCACATGTCATTTTTGAAGATTAACAGTGAAGAAGATTTCTTTGCACTTAGACTATATACTAGTAGATACAAAAGTACTTCTCAAAAATATTTAGTCAAGGGCGCCTGGGTGGCTCAGTTGGTTAAGCGACTGCCTTCGGCTCAGGTCATGATCCTGGAGTCCCGGGATCGAGTCCCATATCGGGCTCCTTGCTCAGCAGGGGGTCTACTTTTCCCTCTGACCCTCCCCCCTCTCATGTGCTCTCTCTCTCTCAAATAAATAAATAAAATCTTAAAAAAAAAATATTTAGTCAAGGGGAGCCTGGGTGGCTCCATCAGTTAAACATCTGCCTCCTGATTTCGGCTCAGGGGTCATGATCTCAGGGTCCTGGGATAGAGCCCCTTGTTGGGCTCCCCCTCAGCAGGGAGTCTGCTTGTCTCCCTCTCCCTCTGCCCCTCCCCTCTGCTTGCACCCCCTCTCTCTCTCTCAAATAAATTAATAAATCTTTTTAAAAAAACTTAGTCAAAAGGATGCATATTTTAACCTCTCTAGGACATTGGCTAGTAGCTATCAACTGTCAAAATCAGCATTTCCCAATGTGATTTTATTCTGAGAAAATCTAGCCCTGTAAAATGCTTCTAGAAAAAAACAAAGGGAAAGGAAAATATTTTTTCATTTTCCTTTCTTTTCTTCATCTTTTTTTTCTTTTTTTAATATCAATTGCTATGCTTTAAGTTGCAATTAACAAATTGAATTCGAACTGTTTCAAAAAATGAAGATATTTATTGGCTTCACTGATGGTTAAAGTCTAGAGATGGGGCAGGCAAAATGCAATTTGCCCAGGCCTCCAGCTCCATTTCTGGACTCTGCTTACATCTGTGTATCAGATTCTTCCCTCTTCTCTACAAAATGACTGCAGCAGATCCAGCCCTCATATGTACACATTGCACTCTCCAGAGCATTAGAGAGAATCATTATTCTTTAAAATTTCTGAGATTTGCTCTTATTGGACCTTCTCAGGTCACATGGTATCCACCAAGCCAATCATTGTGGAAGGGATAACATACTGATTGGCTTAGCCTAGATCATATGTTCCTTTGTGGAGCCATAGATAGTGTGAAGGTCCCCAGAATTCCAAGGCTGAAACCATACACTATTAATGCTGCAGAAGCAACTAACAGGGGTGCCTGGGTGGCTCAGTCGGTTAACAACTGCCTTCAGCTCAGGTCATGATGGGATCCAGCCCCGCATTGGACTCCCTGCTCAGAAGGGAGCCTGCTGCTTCCTCCCCCTCTGCTGGCCGTGCATCCTGCTTGTGCTCTCTCTGTCAAATGAATAAATAAAATCTTAAAAAAAAAAAAAAAGAAGCAACTAACAGGTGTCCACGATAAATAAATTTGGAAAATACTGGCTTATACCCACTTCTTAGTTCAAGCACAATCCTGAAAATGAGGAAGTCTTCAAACCAGAGAATAAGCACGAGGAAGAGAACAGCCACATGAGAATTATTATCACTAAAACTTAATATAAGACTATTGAAACAGAAGCCCTGTTAGGACAAAATTTCTCTGTTATGCTCACCACTTTTCCCTGGTGCCTTGAAGAGTGCTTGACATATTGTAAGCACTCAAATATTTGTTGAATTAATGAAAGAACTGGTTTCTAATGAAGGGCCTTTTATCTGAGAGCTTTGTTCTCACAGGGAAAGCGGATCCTTAAAACTCTGAGTAAGCCCGTTCTGAGGAAATGGGCATGAGGAGGAGTGATATTTTTTTCAGTTCTCCATGAGGTCCGGCCTTGCAGTTGCTGAGGCAGGTCCTACTTTCCTTTACTTCCCCATCTATGCTGACCAAGACACTCATCCGCTGAAGGAAATTAGCATCCCTGTGTTCCTGCAACCTCAAATTTAATTACAGCATTCAGTATGCAGCCCTGTGCAAGGAAGAATGGAAAGAGATAAAAAAATACCAAAAACTGTTTTTGTTTTAAGAAACAGACAGTATGGCAAGATTATGAACTGTAGAGTCTCAAAGACTGGGGTTTCCACCCAGGTTATGCTCTTTACTAATCATGTAGCCTCAAGCAAATTACTTAACCTCTTTGAACCTCGATTTTCTCATCTGTAACATGAGGATGATCTCCTCACTCTTTACTGTGACAATCAAGTGTAATAACGTGGTAAAATGCTTAGTACGGTGTCTGCCGTACCACTCAGTGAATGAATCAGTCATTATTATTCCCATCATCCAAAAAACTTCAAATTGACCTTGTTGACTAGTTCATTCAACTCAACAATCTTTCTAGGTGATGCTGAGGGTTAGTTTACAAGATATTGCTCTGGAAAAATAAGGGTATTCATAAGTATCCTAAAGAATTAGGATATACCATATAGAGATAAAACTTATAATTAAGCATACATGGCAACACTGAGGAATTTTGGATAATCTGAGTTGTTACCGTTAGGAAGAAGTCATATGAAGAAGCTACCACTTTGAGGAGCATTTTATTTTTTTTTAAGATTTTATTTATTTGTCAGAGAGAGAGCACAAGGAGGGAGAGTGGCAGGCAGAGTGAGAAGCAGGCTCCCCGCTGAGCAAGAAGCCTGATGTAGGACTCCATCCCAGGACCCTGAGATCATGACCTGAGCCAAAGGCAGATGCTTAACCCACTGAGCCACCCAGGAGTCCCTTGAGGAGCATTTTAAAGATCAAAACTGGATGAGTGAGAAAAGGATAGAAGCACTTTAAATGGGGAAAGGTGTGGGTAAGAAGCCCCACATATGGGGCTGTATGTGCTGTGACCACAAACAGGTCTGCCTGGTTGAAGCAGAGAGGTTGACCAGAACATCATAGGATGAGGGCAGTTAGGTAATGTGGTAACTGACGGGAAAGTAACAAGACCAATACCACCTTCTAGCTGATGATAAATGGTGACACTGTATATGATTTTGTGCATTGATTTGCCATTTCTCCCTCATTTTTCCATCTACATGGGATCTCAAAGATGAGCAATCGTAGTTCTGGAGGTGGATATGACAGACCATTCTGCAAGCACTTTAAATCCTTCAGGAAACATAAACATCTTGTGACCTGGAACAGTCACTTAGGATTCTGACTCAGACTGGGAATCTGAGCAATGCTGTGCTAATAAGCCAGAACCAGGCCATAAACATCTGGCTGCCCTACTTGATGGATCTTTGGCATGTTGTCAGCAGGCCCTGTGAAGATAAGGTTGAATCTATCAGAAAATATCTAAGGTCTGCATGGGAAAAGAAGTCTTTTGGTATGAAAACAAGGCAGGGTACCTGAATATGACATCAGGATTTCCCTACTTCACTCTATTTCTATTAGATGAGATGGGATGGGGACTGAGTGCTCAGGTCAACTTTCTAAGGCACCTGGTTGGCTAAAGGAGGCTATTTAAAAAATTTTTTTTAAAGATTTTTTTTTTTTTTTTAATTGGAGAGAGAGAGAGAGCGCGCGCATGAGTGGGGAAGGGCAGAGGGAGAAGCAGGCTCCCTGCTGAGCAGGGAGCCCAATGTGGGGGCTCATTCCCAGGACCCTGAGATCATGACCTGAGCAAGGCATCACGCTTAACCGACTGAGCCACCCAGGCACTGCTAAAGGGGGGGTATTTTTACCTCTAATGCCATATTCACACCAAGCTGCCTTCCAACCGGGGAAGTGAGACTCTGGAACAGAGTCAGCATTTAACAAATATGTTAACTACTATGTGCCAATTACTCGGAAAGATACTATGCCAAGACAATGAGCTTGGCCATCATAACCATCACCTCAACCCTCAGTAATTTCATCTCAACTTGATGTTCCAACAATTATATGTAGTTTAAACACTATAGGCTGATGTCATGTTTATTTCCAACCCCAATTTCTCTGAAGTTCGGATATTTATTTCCAACTGCTATTACACATGAAAAATATCCCACTGGCTGTTCTGACAGCACTTACAACTCAAAATGCTTAACACCAAAAACCTCACCTTCTTCCTCTCCCACCCACTCTATCCACAAGTCCATCTGAAACAATGAAACACTGCTTATCTTCTGTAACCACTACATTTGTTAACGGTGCCCTCAGTAACACAGACACCTGAGCCAGAAATCCAACTCCCCACTGACTCATTTCTCTTTCTGTACCCACATCCCATCTAAAGAGCAACCGAGGACTGTTGGCACTCTTGAATTTATCCTCTCCTCTCCTCTCCTCTCCTCTCCCACCACTACTGACTAATGTGGCCTGCATCATCTTGAGACTGACACTAAGACTTTAACTGCCTCTGATTTTTCTCTCTTCCAATCCATCCCTTATAATGATTTCAATATAATCTTTTCAATTTTCTACTTAGCATCCCTCAAAGACTATCCATCTAATAATAGCTCCTACTCTTTCACCAACCACTCAGACCCTTTGTTTCTGCTGCTAAGCAGCCCTTGCTGTTTCTTTCTGCTGCATGCAGCTATTCCAGCTCCACAGAATGCATCGTCCAGGTCTGTGCTCACTCATGGACCCCTGGCCTAGAAGTCTCTTCTCTCATTGTTGTGTTATTGTTGTTGTTGTTGTGTTGTTTTTAATCTGATTATATCCTATAAATAGTTCAAGGCCCAATCCCAGAGTCCCTGATGCCAGCTGGAAGACAGAATGGCTCTCTCCTCCATGATTCCATAGATTACTGCATTCCATTATCACACACCTATTAGAATTCACTGGGGGCTGTGGTGAGGCTTTAGTCATCTTTGTACCCCAGCACCTAGCACATGCAGGCATTTGATAAGTAATGGTGAATTTCAATAGCAACTGTAGCTCTATTTCCAGAAGTTCATCTAACAGTATGACCTAGGCCCTATCTTAAAAAGTAGCCATTCATTTGATATGCTTTGTCTTTCATTGGCAACTAAATACACACAAACTTCTCTGGCTAGGGGTCATTTTCTGGCCAATATAAATGGTATTATGATCATTCCTAGGTACATTGTGTGGAACACCATTAACTTGTTCAATCTCAAACAACAACCACCACCACCAGCACCCGAGGTAAAAAAAAAAAAGAGCCCCCTGCAGAATAGCAATGATGCGGTTAACTTCGGCTGCCATTGCTCCTTTCTGAACTATGCCTTCTGCATTTATAATGAACATCTCTGTTCCTTTAGAGCACCTGGGGCAGAAAAACAGTGTATAACTGAGACGTGTATTACATTCTAAGTGGAGATGGCATGGGTTAATCCATACCCAAACATCAAATCAATATATCAATTAAAAAAAATGGTTCTATTTCTTTTCTTGTCTCAAAATGTTTAAATTTCCCTCATTCACATAAGAAAGTAATAGTTCATGGTATTTGAAAGATAACAGAGAAGTAACTGTCATTTATTTTACTACATGTGAACATCCTTGAGGAAATGGTGTTATCTTTTTTTTAAGTTTATTTATTTATTTTTTTTAGTAATCCCTACACCCAGAGTGGGGCTCAAACCCATGACAACGAGATCCAGACTCGAATGCTCTTCCAACTGAGCGAGCCAGGTGCCCCGGAAATAGTGTTATCTTAAAACTTGTTCAGAATTGGTAATTTTATACTTAACATCTATTTTCTGAATCATATTACCCTTTTTTTTTTGCTACCTTTGTAGTTCAATATGATAAATTCTTGCTCTAACAGCGCTTATTGATTACTCTTGAGATATTAATGTCCTCATAAGAGGATGTCAATTATCACTAGTATCTGTGGAAAACAATGGTGCTGTGTGTGCCTAGAGAATGAGGGACATTGTCTTGCTCAATCAGTTTTCAGTCAATGAGCTCATCAGCTAAATCTGATGGACTGACAGAGAACCCAAACATGAGGAAGGAACTGTAATGCACTGACTAAGACAGTATGTTGGTTTGCCCAGAGCAGTCAGATGAGGGAGGGCATCCAGCCAAGTCAAGAGATTCAGGCCAGACTCCAAATGAGCTTGAGCTAACAGCAAGACAATATCTCTTGTTTTCAACCCTGTGCAAATTATAAAAACAAGAGGATGTGGCCATTGTGGAATGTTCCCCCAAACATCACTTATTTAGCTGGGGATTGAACAGCTACATAATCGCAAAGGCAGGCAGTTGAAGAAGGACCCAGCCCTCATCCCGGGGCCAGAATTTAGAAGGATCCACAGCGAATCCAGTGACCTACATTTTCCTCATTTAGCCAAGAGGTTTAGAATAGAGAACTTGTTTCCTACCAAAAATGACACTCTGATTTAGATCCCAGTCCTGGATCTGATTTGGACACGTCCTTTAACCTCTGAATATCTCATTGTGGAAATAACAATTAAAAAAAAAGTCCAATCTAGCTTATATAACTGTGCACAGCCAATGACATAACATATTTAAGAGTCTTTGGAAACTCCAAAGTGCTATGTAGAGGTAAGACAGAATTGAGTTCAGGCATCTACCAGGAACACTGGCTTTCTTCTTTTGAATTCTCATCAAATATTGATGATGGCAACTATTATGCCAGGCACCGTTCTTAGTGACCCCATGGACATAAATATCCTCCAGGAGTTTTCATTCTCAAAGGGAGATTCAGACAATAAACACATAAACTCCGTACATTATATAGTATGTTGGAAAGTGGTAAATGCTGTGGAAAACAAAATAAAGCACAGTAAGGGGGGTTGGGAGTGCAGAGGGCACAGTAGGGGCTTCGATATTTTAAAAAGAGTGAGCAAGTGACATTTGAAGGAAGACCTGAAGGTAAGCAAAGGGACTTGTAGGGAAGAGTTCTCAGCAGAGGGGAAGGCCAGTGCAGGAGAGGGTCAGACAAGAAAGGAAAGCAGGGCGAGTGAATAGGCCAATAGGAGGAGAGGAGTTCAGAGAGATAGCCACTGTTAAGATCATGGAGGGCCTTTTTGGTCATTGTAAGGTCTTTGGTTCTTACTCTGACCCAATCTGACTTCTGTTTTTAGAGGCTTCCTCTGGCTGCTAAATTGAGAACAGATTGTAGAGGCAAGGATGGGAGCGAGGACCCAGTCAGAAGGCTCTGCAGGAGACCAGAGTGTGGTTTGGACCAGTGTGATAGTGGTTGGGATGTTGAAAGTGGTCAGTTTCTGGATATGTTTTAAAGGTAGAACCATCAAGCCTTCCCCACAAATTAAATGTACGGAGAGAAAGAGAGGATTTGAGGAAGATTCCAAGGGTTTAGGACTGAGACAACACAACAGGGATGTGCCAGTCTGGAAGGGAGCTGGAAATCCTCCCCCTTTTCTCCTCCTAATTGCCAGGATATCTTCCTTCAAATGTGTAAGTGTGGATAGTGTGGGCAGAGAAACAAAACTGAGATGGTCCTATTGGTGACTGCTGGAAGGGATTGATCACTTATAACACTACTTCTCTTTGGACCTCAGGTTCTCTGACTGTAACATAAGATGGATGGGTCAGCTGGATAGTGGCAAAATTCATTTCCAGCTACTAAATTTGAGAGCCTAGATGCTGCAACGAATTCTCATATTTTTCAAGACTTTTTAAAATATATTTTTTCCTTGAAAAAGTCTAAATAAGGAAATTCAATATTTAAAGATACTCTCTTTGGTTTAAAACAAAATTATCTTATGGTCTTAGTTTGAACACCAAAAACAAAACAAAAGAAAAAAAAAACTTAGTAAGACAGTAAGACATTAAAAACAAAACAAAACTACCATGTCCCATAATTGTTTATATAGTACCTTGTTCCAGGGAGGTACGTGGCTAATCAGGAAACATACTTCCGAAACATACTTAATTGGAAGTTTCGCTCACAAGGTTAAATTACAGCATGCATTTTGTGTCACTGTGAAAATATTCCCTTTCATTTTAATGGCACATGGGTGGACTAAAAATGCTTCTAAGGCTGCCTGAAAGGACATTTGGCTCTTATAGGTTCTTGCTGTCTTCCCCTAAAGAACTTCCCTTTAACAACTGCACTAGTAATAACATTGGTTCAGGAGGGTAAGAAGTTAGTAGAGATGAATAAAGACGAAGCATCTAGATATTCACAATCTGATGCTACAAAGCAATATGATATAAATATACACAAATTAATTTGAATCTGTAGATAATCTCTCAAACAGTGTAACCTACATCACATCTGGGCACCTGGGTGGTTCAGTTGGTTAAGCATGGGACTCTTGATTTCCTCTCAGGTCATGATCTCGGGGTCCGGAGATAGAGACCCCTCTGCCTCTCTCTCCCTTTCCCCCTGTCCCTCCCCCCTCAAATAAATAAGTAAATCTTTTTTAAAAAAACCTACAGCACATCTCCCCTTCTCCACAGCATTCCATCAGGCCAGCAGAACATCAACATCAGCATCACTGTAGCTTGCATATACCCAGTGCTAACCATGTTCCAGGCACTGTGCCAAGGGTTGTCATGACAACTCATTTACTGCTCACAGCCACCCCATAAGAAGAGTGCCATTATAATTTCCATTGTCAAGGAGGGGGATTCACACCCAGGACTGCCTAACCTCAAGCCCAAGCTCAAGAGCACAGTGGAAGGGTTGTGGTTCGGATGGAGATGGAATGCACTGGCACTTATTTCAACGTACTGCCTTACTGCTATCATACTCTGTCTTCTAAGCTCTCCATGCCCCCTCGGCTTGAGCGCAGAGACCAAAATTTGTGTTTATAACACCAGCATTTTGCAAAGCAGTTACACATGAATTGAAAGTCCCGTGTTAGCTCCACGATGAGTGAGACCTAAGCTGTCTTGTTCTTCTGGTTTTCCCAGCGTGTAAAGCAGAGCCTGGTATACTCCATAAATACTTGTTGGGTAAATGGCCAGAAAGATGATCCAGAGGGTGAGTGAAGAAAACTGGGGGAGAGGTGAAAAAGGGGACCCCCGGTGATGCCCCCCAAGCCCCTCTCACTTATTTGCAGGTTTCCACCGTGAGGGGCCACTCCTGTCCCCTCCTTCTTTCCCTCCCTCTCAGTGACCCCGCTGCTCCGCCAAGAGAGGCGCCGGGCTGCTGTGGCCCGCCCCCTGGGTGGGTGGGGGTGAGCGGCGGAGGTCGGGCTCCAGGAGCCACGCCCCACGCACGCATCCCAAGCACGCACGCGTCCCGGGCACGCACACTCTCACAGGCAAACTTCACGCACGCGATCCCCCACGCCCCCGCTCATACTCTTCACACGCCCTGGCGGGCGCACGTTCTTACACATACACCTATGCACAGACTCGCAGGATCACATGCTTTCTCACACACATTCACACGCATACTGTTCACACTCACCCTCTCTCACACACTCAGCCTCTTACTTGCCCCTTCATATATTCACACACTCCTATATTCATAGTCATGCTTACAAACCCCCACTCAAGCTCTGAAACACCTACACGCTTCACATACACAAGTACACACAATCACGCACTCATATTCGCACTCTTCACACACTTGCCGACACATGCATTCGCTTCGCACACACCCCGTGTCCCACTCTCACGTACGCACTCGTTCTCACGCTCACGCACACTTCACACGCGCTTGCGCACACAGATTGACGCTAAATTCTCCCTCCTTGCACACACGCTCGCGCATGCGCACCTGTCGCGGCGAGGACGCAGCGCGGAGCGTGGATGCCAGGTGGTTGGGGGCCGTTGCCGGTCGCGGTGTTCTCGGGCTGTGGCTTCAGTACGATCCCTTAGAGTCGCTTCGTTTTCCAATGAGAAATAAATTAGGGAGAAGGAGAGACCGGGGCCCAGAGAGTCGAGACCCCAGAGAGGGTACGGTGTGGGTCTCCAGCTCCCGCAGCGAAAGCGCCGGGAGCGGCGGACGCGCTGGGAGCGTCTCGCATCCTCTCACAATCTATTTATCTCCATCTAGGGAGCGGCCTCCCTCGACTTCACCTGCGTTTGGGGTTCGGGGTTGAGTGAGGACCGACTTCGCACCGGCCCCCAGACGCGCAGCCGGGGTTCGCCCGCTCAGTCGCTGTGGTCCAGGCGACACAGCACAGGACGCTGTGGGCTGGGGTGGAAAGAAGAGCAGGGTCTTAGGATGAGAAATCCTCGGTTTGAATCTTTCCTCTGCCCCTTGGAAGCTCTGTGCCTTGGACAATTTGCGTAGCCTCTCTGAGCCTGTTTCCTTATCTGTAAAATGAGAAATCATTCAACAAATATTTATCTCCTAATATATGCCAGCTCTAGGCTAGGTGTTTGACACAGACGGCGAATAAACAAAACAGACCCAGTTTCTGTCCAGGTGCAGCTTGCAGGCATTTGGGGAGGGGCGAGTACCCAACCAACCAGTGGACCTATGTATTGATTACAATCAAGGCTTTAGAAGTAAAGGAATAAGCTGTTGCTTTTACCCACTTCAAATGTCTTTCAGCACTTACTATGTTCAGGGTGTAGGGGCATAAAAACAATCACATTCTCCGGTGCCAGTTTGTGCCCCATCATATGGGCCACGTTAAACTGGCCTCTGTGATCTTTAATATATAGGAAAACCACACTAACCAAGAAGTGGACAAAAATCAAATGAGTAAATAATAAAAGTACCTACCTCGCAGGGTCATTGTGAAAAATTAAAGATACATTAAAAAGCTTAAGTCATACCCTGGCACATAATAGGTGCTCAATAAATGCTAGGTATCATTAGATAGTATTACCTAGTGCCTAAAACCCCACACCCCTGCATTAGATAGACAGGATCTGAATCCTGGCTCTGCCATCTTTAGTTGTCTGACCTTGTAAGTCTTTGAACTTCATTAAGACTGAGGATTCTCATACAAGAAACAGCCATAGGGGCGCCTGGGTGGCTCAGTGTTAAGCGTCTGCCTTCGGCTCAGGTCATGGTCCTAGGGTCCTGGGAAATTGGGCTCCCTGCTCGGCAGGAAGCCTGCTTCTCCCTCTCCCACTCCCCTTGCTTGTGTTCCCTCTCTCGCTGCATCTCTGTCAAATAAATAAATAAAATCTTAAAAAAAACAACAGCCATAATAATGGCATTTTATCTGTCAGATAAAATGAGGTCATGCCGGCACGGCTCCTCATTCAGAGCCAGGCACATGGAGGAGCTCAGGAAATGGTGGCTATGAAGATTGGCATCCTGAAATGGCACCTGCTTCCTCCTGTGCAAAACAGACCAGCAAAGGGGGCACCTGGCTGGCTCCATTGGAGGAGCACAAGATTCCTGATCTCCCGGCTGGCCCCGAGTTTGAGGACCCCCCCCCCCCCCCCCCCCGGCCTTGGGTTTAGAGATTACTAAATAAATCAATAAACTTTAAAAACAAAAAAACCAAACAGACCAGCAATGCTGGAAGGTTTCTCCAAGCCAAAGGAGTGTTGAAATTTAGGGAACAGTCCCAAGTAGGGGCTTCCAGGACACCAGGCCTTCAAAGGGGATAGAGTGGGGCGTGGGGAAATTCCCCTGGCAGGTCCATGTTGATGCGGCTGCTGAAGGAGACAGGTTCGTCCAGAAATTGAAGGCTAGAGAAACCCCCGGTTGAGCATCTTTGGGGTGCAGGCTCCAGGCTGTTAAGGAGCCTTGGAAGTAGAAACTCAGCTCGGAAAAGGTGTGCCATCTGGGAGAGATGATTGAGCCGCTGCTCCAGCTTCCTGGTTTCCCTCTGCGAAACCCAGCCCTCTGATACTTCATTCCCCAGCCTCAAGGGCACATGGACCTGCAGATCCTGGATAATAATAAAAACCACCGACAGCTCTTATCAGGCACCAGGCGGGGCGCCAAGCAGTCCTCAATTCCTCACAAGGACTGGAAAGTGGCAGGCATTTTCCTATCTCACAGGCTCAGAAACAGATTCTTCCACCAATCTCCCTGGCTTCCTTTCAGTTCTTGCAATTAACCAAGAGAAAATCTTCCCTGCTTTTGTGTGCGCCCTTCGGTGGCCCGGAACACATTCCCCATCCCTCTTTCCCAGGCCAACTGCCACTCATTCTGCAAGTCACCTTCCCAGACTTCAGCTTTACCCACTCCTAGAGCCAAATGGTCATTTCTCTCACATTCACGCGACCTTTTGCGATTCACCGCCACTGAGTTGAGTTGTTGAAATTCCCAAGGGACCAGTCTTGTACAACGGCATTCCCCGTATGCCACGAGCCCGGCATATAGTAGGCACACCATACACGCTTTCCAGCTACCAACTGCTGAGTGAGGCTCAGAGAGGGTAAGTTCTTCTCTTCAGGTGCCAGGAGTAGCGAGTAGGATTTATCCGTTATTTCTCGACCCTCACCTGAATCAGAACTACAGCCAGCGTTTTTTGTTTAATTCTTAAGCTTGGGCCCCATACCATTAAGTCAAAATCTCGAAGGCATCCATACTTTTATAATGCTGTCTGGGTGATTTTTGCAGATGACCAAGGTTGAACACCAAAAAGCCTAGATGGCTAAAAATTAGAAAGTTTCACTCTCTTTTTGGTAGCATTCAAACAAAAACAAAAACAAAAACAAAAACAAAATAGTAATTCCATTACTAAGCAGCGATTTCAGGCCAGGGCTTTCAGCAAACTTTAGGCCAAGGGAAGTGGGGAATTCGTATGCGTGTGAATGATTCAGGCCTCCCCTTAGGCTCCCACCAACACCCTCCCCGACCAAAGAAAAACCACCAACTTTGAAAAAGGTAGTTAAAAAAAAAAAAAAAAAAAAGGCTAGCGCCTAGGGAACTGGAGAGGGAGGGAGGGAGTTGGAGCATTTGCTTCAATTATCCGGATAATTGTTCCCCACCTCAGGCCATTGTTACTGAAATGAAACAATATTCTATTGGATACAGTCTTGGCCTTTTCAGGCGTGCTCCCCGCAGGGCCTAGCACACGCTGGGCACTGAGTAGGCGCTCAATAAATTTTATTCTGATGACAGAGGAGAGCTTTAAGGGTGGGGGAGGGATGCCCTGTTAGGCTGAAGGATCTGGGGGTGGGCGAATATTAATTAAGGGGAAGTGGGGAGCAGAGAGGCTGTGTGGTGGGGACTGGGTGTCATCAAAACTGTTCAGAGGGTCCGGAGACCCGGCTGTTCCCGAAATTCTGATCCAGACTCCTCACTCGTTTCCCAGCAGCCTCCTCCCAACCCCCTTCTCCGAGGGCCGAATTGAACTCTGGCGCCTGTCGAGAGCACAAAGGCGAATTGAGGTTTCTCAAAGGCCCATCCGCTCTGAATAAACACTAGGGAGAAGCAAGGCCATCTTTTGGTGGTGGGTGAGCACGAGGCCCGCCGCCTGCCCTCTCGGCCGAACGGGCTCGCCTGCGCTGCGTTCAAAGTAATATTCGCGCAGCTGACGGGAGAGCCGGGCCTCGGAGCCCCTGTTCACTCTGCCGGCGTGGGCATGTGGGGACTGCCTCCGAACTGCCCCGCTTTCATCCCGACTCGAGGCTTTTCAGGAGGGGCTTGGGTTCTCCAAGAGTGTGTATTTGCTAATTGCAGCCTCGGCTTTAATGAGATTCTTTTAACCTATCCCCCCCCCCCCGCCCCCGCCCCGCAATCCGGTTTGCTGGTTACAGCCTTATCTGGGGATCCTCGTTTTCCACCCTGGCTATACATCCTGTGAACAATCGCCTCTGCGGCTCCTGAAAGAAGAGCGAGCGCCCCATTTCTGCTGAATGCACGTCTCAGTTCATCCAAGGCTGGCGGGCTTTTGATGGCCACAATGCGAGTTACGCCCAAAGAGTGTCTCTTTGGTCAGATCGACAACGCTTGGCTTCACGTTTGCAAGTTAAACGGGCAGAAACCCAGCTGAAACTCCCACGCCAGACGCCGGGGACATTTCCCTCCACCCTGCTCAGAGCCGAACTGGGGAATGGGTCTGGGCAGAGGGAGGAAAGAAGGGAGGGAGGGGGAGTTGTCAGGCGGCGACGCGGGGAAAAAAGTCCCGATTGATTCTAAGCCGCCATCTAGAAGAAAGGGGGGGGGGACCATTTTCTCTAGTATATCCCTCTTGTTTTTATTTTTATTTTTTTTTTTTACATTTTGCTTTGTTGTCAGCT
Organism: Mirounga leonina; assembly: GCF_011800145.1. NCBI lineage: Eukaryota > Metazoa > Chordata > Mammalia > Carnivora > Phocidae > Mirounga > Mirounga leonina. The sequence goes on along the minus strand of NW_023270323.1, from coordinate 38,941,164 downwards.
TTACCCAAACAAAACAAAAAAATAAAATGAGAGCGTTTTCTTGTCTTCACCTAGGTAGCTGCGTTCCTCCAGCCCCTGAAAATGTGACTCCTTCATAAAATCAAAATTTATGATTATTCAAATGTTGGGGACTGTGAAAAGAGAGGAAGAAAGAGAGAAAATTAATATTGCAGCTGTTCTTCTGATTAATGAGAGATAATTGCTCATGAAAAGTCACCCCTGTGGCATTTTGTTGTCTCCTGGATCTTTGTTCTTTTCCACTATTATTGAGGACTTTCTTGAAGACTAAGCGGTTCTTTTCAATTTTTGGGTATTCAGAAAGGGTTGCCTGGTTACGGAGAATGGGGAAATCTCGGGCTATATCGGGTAAGATGTGCCACAGACAGCAATATCACAATGCCACTCAGAGAAAAGGATGGATACAAGTTAACGATGCGCTTTCAATAAAACATTCATAGACTTGTTCACGCTTTGATAATGACCTCATTAAAGGGAGCTGGGGGCAAGTAAGTCCTGTCTCCTGTTTGTGTTCGGCTAACAAAACCCAGCTTTGAGATCATTCATCGCTTTGGAAACTAATATGAAATCAATGTAAGAGGAGCAAATAAATCCGAGGCCGCCCCGCCAACTCCTGGGCTGTCCCGCCCTGCTCACGGTCTCTGTTTGGGGCAGGAGAACCGTGTGGGCAAACGCTAAAAAAATGAGAGAAAAAAGGACTAGGGATTGGGGGGGGGGGCTCTCTTTTGTGTGTGTGTGGGGGGGTTGTGCAGAGGAAAGGGCAATGTGCGAGTTACAGCCGGTAAAACAGCTAAGCACATCAATAGGTCAGAACTCTAGGGCCTGCAGAATAAGCAATGCTAAGTCCACATTCTTTGCTTTCCCTGACTTTGCCCATGAAAGGAAATAGAGTGAGAAACAAGAGGGGAATGTGGGGTCCAGGTCAGGTGTGATCCCGGGTGGGGGAAGTATTGGAAGGCTTCTTGAAAGCTACAACCAAGAATCAAATCTCAAGGTTGAGATAGGAGGAAAACTGCTCATCCAGGCTCAAGTGAGAGTCCAGGGGCAAGAAGGTGGCACCTCTGAACTGCTTTGATTTTTTTCTCATTGGAGGGTAAGGGTGGGGTACCCTGACTGGTGTGTGTTAGGGGAGTGGAGGGGGGCAATTTTGTTACCTTCTTATTTGTGACATTGTCTTGCACTCAAGGAAGACAAAGCCATCCTCTGTCATCCCAGCAAGAGGGAGGAAATCAAAGGATCCCCCTGCCCCTTAAAAGAACTAATTTTCTCCTTGAATTATGAAAGTAATGGCTTAGGTAACAGCCTGTACTCTGTACCCGACTGCTTAATACCGAATAAATCCTTCCACGTGGCTCCCCGAGTCGTGGCAATTAGAGCTCATTATAGGCTCATAAGAGCTCTCATTTCAGGGATTACTTAATGGACGATGAAATTTTATCGGACAGAATCACTGAGAAATAAAATTGCGTGGCAGCGGGGGCACCGTGGGGGCACACTGACAGGCTGCTCAGGGGTCCCCTCCTGCTTTGAGCAGGTTTGAGGAGCTGCTGTCCTGGGGAAGAGTCTGGCTGGGCAGGCCAGCCACATAGCTGCTCAGGGCCATGGAGGGTAGGCTTCCTTTGGGAATGGGGGTGGCAAGCCACAGTGGGGCCAACTTCTGAAGATGGGGCTGGGTTGAGAAAAGAAAGAAAAACTGAGAGATCCAAGAGAATTAATGAGGAGAATCTGAGGAGAGCCTCCAGTGTGGAACGTGACCCTCAAATTCTTGCTCTTGGTGGGTTCAAGCAATTTATTTTTTAAAAAAATTTGGGGCGCCTGGGTGGCTCAGATGGTTAAGCGTCTGCCTTCAGCTCAGGTCATGATCCCAGGGTCCTGGGATCGAGTCCCACATCGGGCTCCCAGCTCAGCGGGGAGCCTGCTTCTCCCTCTGACCCTCTCCCCTCTCATGCTGTTTCTAGCTCGCTCGCTCTCTAAAAAAAAAAAAAAATCTTAAAAAAATTTGAACTTTGTATTTTAATCCCACTTAGGTAACATGCAATGTCATATTAGTTTCAGGCATACAATATAGTGACTTAACACTTCCATACATCACCCTGTGCTCATCACCATGGCTCAAGCAATTTAACCAAGTCCTCTCTTATAGGCAAGTTTCTCAGACATGGTCTGCTTTCCACCTCAAGTCTGGCCCCGAGCTACTGCACCCCTTTTAGCCCTAAGTAATGCCATGGGCCTCTCACTTTTCTCAAAATTCCTTAGCACTCCAACTGGATGTTTCCAAACTTAGACATAAATTAATTTAGTTGCTCATGCTTCATAATTAGGATTCTCTAAAGTCAAATGGTCCTCACATAAGCGCAAATTCCAGCATATTAGCATAGGAGTTCTTCCCATGAGCACACCCAGAACAACAGGGAACACAGTGACCCAAACTGTAAGCCAAAAACAGACCTCTGATAACCTTTTACCCAATCCGGAAGAGGACAAAGGAAAGGGAAAAGCTATTACTTTCTTTGAGCACTTACAAAGTGCTCACATAAGTATATATTATATAAATTACACACACGCACACACACTTGCAGAGTGGGGAAATCATGTCACCTGTTTGGACAATTCAGGCCTGTAAAAAAACACCCAGCCTTTAAGCATCTCTTAGAGGTTGAGCTTCCATTCTTCCTGGGGCTGGAATGATTCTGGGACTACCTGCATTCTGCTGACATGAGCGAGGGCGGATAGGCAGGCAGGCTGGCTTGAGGCTGAACGTCTGTGATGGCTGCATCGCCAAACCTTGTGGTACAAAAGTAGTTACAGCTGAGCAGCCCTGAGTTAAGCCCTGAGACTCCTTAATTGTTGTCACAAGATGTTGGATTAGCACATTTCTGGAATAGCTGTCTGTTTACACTCTGGAGACCCACCGTCCACTAACCGCTTTCTAATTGAATTCTAATCACATTCAAATAGCTCAATAACCAGCCTCAGCTGCAATTCATAAAACTTTAATTGCCATCCATAAATCCTGGACTCCCCAGAGCGGGGCGTCCCTACAACCCAATTACACTTCTCTAGCAGGCAAAAGAAACGGTCCCAGAGATGAAAAAGGGGAAAGGAGGGACAGAGAGATAGCCATGCCTCCAGCTGAGAAGCTGATGCTCTCCTAGGATTTGGGCACTTGGTTCTCAGAGGTGGAGGGAGTCCTGTCCCCAAGTTTCTTAACACCATTGTGAACTCAGGCCTGAAGTCAGCTGTTTTGGAAAAAGGATCAGACTTGTAGCGGTTGCTCACCCTCCCTGCTCCAACCAGATTTTCTAAAAGGGCAAAAAAGAGAAAGCTGTCACCTCTGCCACCTTACCTTCCCCAGAGATCAATAGGCCCTATCTTGGCAGCCACCCTCTCTCGCATAGCCACCTACGCGCAAGTCTTCCGCTGGGGCCTGTGCCCCTCAGATTTCCTTTACCAAGCCATGGCTCCCATCCTGAGGCAGGATTCCTTGAGTGGCTCAAATTCCTTCAACCTCTTTCAGCTTTTAAAGGGGCGCAGGGGGTTGGGGAGAGAGCTGCTCAAGGTCTGTAAAATAGAAAGGCGCAGAAAATCACAGGACCCAGAGCAAAGGCCTTCCCCAAGCCTGCCCGGTCTCCAGGAGGGCTGGGGTTTGGGTCCTCTCTCCAAAATCATTGCGACGGAGTTTGCAGGGTTGTCCTGGAAATGCATAGGCTTGGAGAACGGAGAGTGACTCTTCGACGACGTGTCTCTTCGCCAAAGGGTACACTGCCCATTACAAAGGAGCACAAGGAAGTGTCCTTGATCTGAGCGGCCCCAGGAAAGCCCCAAGTGCAAAGGCATTTTAGAGCGTCTCAAGCGTTAGAATGAAAGGCTCTGCAGCTTCTTAGGTGGGAGGCTTCACTCTTGTGCCGCGGATTGGTCACGAACTAACCACCTGAATGACTTTGGCCAAGTCCAAATGCTGGGGGACTGTGTGTGTGTCTGTGTGTCTGTGCGTGTCTGTGTGTATCCGTGGTCCAAGCCGCGGTGCCGGACTCGGCGCCGCCAGTCCGCCGCCCACACAATCGTGCTCCAAACAGCAGGCCTCACACTCTTCCGCGCCCAGCCGCGGCTGGTACAGAGGAGCGGGGAGCACTGGGCATCCCCATTAAAAAGACCTCAAGGTCCCCACCTGGTGCGCTTTTCGGCCGGGAGTGGGGAAGAGTTGGGCTGGGGCCCGGACTAGGGAAGGGGGTAGGATGGGGGATGCAGCTCTGATTTCTCGAGAAAGCGTGGAGAAAGAGGGGGAGGAGGCCGGCCTCCCCGCGAAATTAACAAAACCTACACTTTGCAAAGTCTCCCCCATCCCCCTCCTTCGAGTTCTTCCCTGCCGCGCGCCCGCCCCTCCTCGCCGCTTCTGTTGTGACTCGGGCAGCCTATCCCGAGGGTGGGGAGCTGCTGAGGAGCCTGAGCCGAGCGGTACTCCGCAGCATCACGTGCCGGGGTGGGGGCTATAAAATCCCGGAGCCGGGGCGCCGGGCGGGGGACGTGAGGACCAGCCCTCTCCAGGGACCCCTTTGTTCGCAGCCCAGACGCCGAACACCTCCGCGTCCCCGAGGGCTTGACCGCCCGCGTCCGCGCCGCGCCCGGGGCAGAGCTCAGAACAGGAGAGGGGAGGGGGCGCCACCGCTGGCCCGGCCCTCCGGCCACCCACCCCTCCCGACATGTCGCGCTCCTTCTATGTCGACTCGCTCATCATCAAGGACTCCTCGCGGCCCGCGCCCTCGCTGCCTGAGCCGCACCCCGGGCCAGATTTCTTCATCCCGCTGGGCATGCCGTCCCCGCTGGTGATGTCGGTGTCTGGGCCCGCCTGCCCGTCCCGCAAGAGTGGCGCGTTCTGCGTTTGCCCACTCTGCGTCACTTCGCACCTGCACTCCTCTCGCGGGCCCGCCGGCTCCGGCGGCGGGGGCGCAGCCACGGGGAGTGCAGGGGCCGGGGGTAGTGGGGCCCCGGGGGGCGCCGGCGCCCTGCCCCTGGTCAAGGGTCAGTTCTCTTCGGGTCCCGGGGACGCGCAGTTTTGCCCACGCGTGAGCCACGCGCACCATCATCACCACCCGCCGCAGCACCACCATCACCACCATCAGCCCCAGCAGCCGGGCTCTGCCGCTGCGGCGGCGGCCGCGGCAGCCGCGGCGGCGGCCGCGGCGGCCTTGGGACACCCTCAGCACCACGCACCTGTCTGCGCCGCCACCACCTACAACGTGGGGGACCCGCGGAGATTCCACTGCCTCACCATGGGTAGGGCGGGGGCTCTGGGCACCTACGCGCCGCGCCTTCCGGGCTCCCAGGAGCAAACTTTCCGCCTCCAGTGGAGGAAGTGGCAGCTTTGGGGGGGGGGGGGGGGGGGAGGGGCTTTTCGTGGAACTGTGGAGTCGTCCCCAGAAGTTCCACGAAGGTGGAAGTTAGCTTTCGAACCTCTCCAAGCAGCCTGGTGCGTGCACTCCCGGTACCTGGTGTCCGAGTCTTGCGTAATATCGGGGCCTTTGGGACCTCGAACTTGAGGGTTGAGAAATCGAAGGCTAAACTGGCTGAGGTGCGGGGTGGGTAGGTTTGAACTTAAGTGTGGCATTCGGTCGTCGGGGCTAGCTAAAGCCTTTCGACGCTTTTGGCTAAGCCTGCCTGCCTCTCTGCTAGGCTTGAAGGGAGCCGACCGGACAATGCAAGCCTCCACCCCTCTTTAAGCCTCTGACTTTACAACTCACACATCAAAGGCCTTCACTTGCTGTGGGCGTCTCTGTCCTTCCCCGCCGAGTAAAGAAGTGCCCTGAAATGGGAAAGGGTGAGGGATGGATACAGGTGTTTGACTGAGCTTCGCGGGTGGGTCCTGGAGAGGCGTCCTTTCCAAGGGATGGCACGTGGGGTGGGATCGCCTCACCCGAGAATTACCTCTCTGCCCTCTCTTGGCCGGTCTGCAGGGGGCTCGGACGCCAGCCAGGTACCCAATGGCAAGAGGATGAGGACGGCGTTCACCAGCACGCAGCTCCTGGAGCTGGAGCGGGAATTCTCTTCCAACATGTACCTGTCTCGACTCCGGAGGATCGAAATCGCGACATACCTGAACCTGTCAGAGAAGCAGGTGAAAATCTGGTTTCAGAACCGCCGGGTGAAGCATAAGAAAGAAGGGAAGGGTACACAGAGGAACAGTCACGCGGGCTGCAAGTGTGTCGGCAGCCAGGCGCACTACGCGCGCTCCGAGGATGAGGACTCCTTGTCGCCGGCCTCGGCCAACGATGACAAGGAGATTTCTCCCTTATGAAGGAGGGCCGCCTCCCTCTCACCACACGCTCCTGGCAGCCCCCACAGCACCAACGCGGCGGACACCCAGGGGCCCAAATCCTCGCCCATTCTGTGGTTCCCATCTGCAGAAGGACGGAGCTGAGCATTCTGCGGGCATACGTGCCCAGTCTGACCCTTCAAGTCTCCTCCTTGACCTATTTGTTTGAAGCTACACTCAAAGTTATAGGTCATTTTTTTTAATGTAAATAATCTAGATTCAACTCAGCCTTGTCATATAACAGAGAAAAAAACAACACGGTTGGCTTAAGTTTAGCACTGTATGTGGGATTTTGAAAGCGCATGTCATTTCCCCCTTCCCTACTGTCTTTCAGAACCTAAGAAGAACACGGGGTTTCTGGATTATTTTCTGTTGTTGTTTTTTAAATGAAAGTATTGAACTGCAAATAATTTAGAAAATTAAACCCTGTAGGTCTCGCTTTCTGAAAATTTGCCTGGGGAGCGATTGGAACTCAAGTTGCGAAGTCCCTTTGTATGTGAATAGTTTTATATAAAGTTTATATTTATATTTATTTAAATAAATGAAACAAAATCAAGGTTTTAAATTTGTGGTGTTTGCGCTCACCATCTTTCCCCGGCTCCCCCTCGCCCATATCTAGAGAAAGGCATGGATGGAGGGATGGGGGGGGGGGCATGTCTGAAAATTTAGAGGAAAGCGTTGACTAAAAACTAGTCATGTGGGGCTTTGGTTGGAGGAGTTTGTGGCACACCCTCAGTCATGATGTTGCCTACCAAGTAGGAACTCCCCATCCTCAAAATAGCTAAACTGCTCACAGTTGATAGGACAAGTCACTCCATTTAAAGTGACACTGACAATTAATGACAGACAAACTTTTTGATTTATTTAGCAGGGAAAGGTAAAAATCCCTTACCTAAGTATTTATTTTCTGTAGCAGTCCCCCTCTTCCCCCTTTCCCCCACATCTCTCTTGGTACCAAAACCTGAAGTATGTGAAGGAATTTGAATAGTCAGACTCGTTTTAGGAAGAGCAACAATCCATCAAACAGGTTGGAAGCATGCACAAGGAAGCTTACAAATGATGCTGCAAGTGACTGGAAACATTAGTTCCTGGTTGTTCCTCTAGCGAAGAAACTGGCTGATTCCATCAGTGCTGAGAAAACAAAAGGGCAGGGACAGGGAATTATTCTGCCCAAAGATTTATATTCTTACTTTTCCAAAATAGCTCCGAGGTGCCTTTGGACTCTTGCAGTTTTTCTTGGTCTCCCTAACTTTAACCTAAATCTGTTCCCTTCTAATCCCTTTTTTCCCATCACCTTGCAGAGTTAAGTCCTGCAAACCTGCTCCTGGAGATTTACTCTGGCTCTGCCCTCAGCAAGGCAACCTGGCTCTTTGCTCAGTGCAGCCAGGGCCTGTCACCTAAAGAAGACAAGTGAAGCTGGAAATATGGAAACTAGATCTCATTCCCTGCAAGCGGAGCCTACTAACACCCATTGATATTATATCTGATTATTTTCTGTAAAGATGCCACCCAAGAGATTCAAGCCATAGAACTGTTTACACATACACACGTTTCTTTAGGTCTGATTTACTTTCAGTATGTAGGAACTAAAACCTTACCAGGTGAGATGGGGCTCTAAAATTGAGGTCAGAAAGCTAGTTTGGGAAAAGAGGACAAGGGGGAAGGATGTGATCATGGTTTTTCCCTGCCCAGAGTTCATTAGTTCTTCTTTCCTCTTTTCTCTCTTTTTTTTCTTTTCCTTTCCTTTTCTTTCTTTTCTCTCTGTCTCTCTGTCTCTGTCTGTCTGTCTGTCTGTCTCTCTCTGTCTCTCTCTCTCACACACACACACACACACACACACACATACACACACACACGGGAGGCTCAGGAGAAGGACTTTCGTCGTCAGCTCCCATTCGGGTACCGGCCAGGGCAGAGGGGAGGGACTGAATAGGGAGCTGTCGCCGCTTTGTGCACCGACCTGGGCCTGGTCCTGCGCAGCGGTCACAGGCATTTAGCTCGCTCCTGCCCCGGCCTGGGAGGCTCAGCCTCCCGGTCTCTCGGTCTCGCGCGGAGCCTTGGGCCCGTCGCGCTACCCGCGGCGAAGGGGAGGAGGCACCCGCCCGCTGCCCGTCCTGAAGATCCCATCTCCCTCCTTCCCAATAAACAGGCCTCTCCGCGCATAAGTATAAGGGTGGGAGGAAAGGAGTTTCGAGGCGCAAAGCGTTTACGGAGAATTCCTTTTCGGGAAGTAACAGGAAGGACAAAGAGCCCCTGCGGCAGCTCTCCGCGCTCCTGCCCAAAGCGAAGCCTCAGCTGGGCGGTGGGCAGACGCCTCCGCCCCCCTCCCATCCACAGCCGGCTGCAGGGGGAGGGGGGCAGTCGCCCCGCGCTCGGCCCCGGCCCTCCCCGACCCCGAGCCCAGTCGGAACCCGAGCCTCTGTGCTTCGCCTGGCTCCCCCACCGCAGGCCGTGCGCCCGGAGCGCGGAGCCAGCCACCTGCCACACCCAGCCCCACCGCCCTGCGAAGGACACGCGGTGCCAGCCCTTCTCACCGGGTTTTAGGCTGATGGATGGTCTCAGCCCCTCTCCTTTCTGTCTTTGGGGGAAGTTCCTTAGGGAAAAGAGAATAAACAATGCGTCCCCCACCAGAGGCAAAAAGTTTCAGGCATAGATACTATTCTCGGAAGAAACCTCTCCAGGGGTTTCAGGGAGGTTCTAGGATATTCGGTGCCGAGTGGACCCTCTCACTTTTAGGGTGAACCATGAGGTTTCCCGTCTACTAGGGTAGATTTTACATCTCCCCAAAACCCTCTCTCCCACTCCTGCCCAAAGTAATCATTTGATATTTTTGAAGTTTGCAAATCCTAACAAGCCTTTAGGAAACTCTGATTTTAAAGGCCTACAGTTTCACCTTCGGTGAAAAACTCCTAGGCCAACATTGGGACATACTCTGCTAAACAATCTTGATATCAGTCAAACGCTTTAGGTTAAATATCCACAGATTTATTAAAGAGATGTGTGGGGTCACCCTTGACAATTTCTCTACCTGGCAAGCACCAGATGCTAGCTTTTCATTATGCCCCCACATGAAAAACAGAATTCTGTTTTCCCCAAAACACGGCCTCTTTGGGGCCTATACACACATCATGGACAGAGAGAGAGAGAGAATGAAAACGAGAATTAGAAATTAGAATTTTGCGGGGCGCCTGGGTGGCTCCGTTGGTTAGGCGACTGCCTTCGGCTCAGGTCATGATCCTGGAGTCCCGGGATCGAGCCCCGCATCGGGCTCCCTGCTCAGAGGGGAAGTCTGCCTTTCCCTCTCCATCTACCTCTCCCCCTGCTCATGCTCTCTCTCTCCCTCTCAAATAAATAATTTTTTTTTTAAAGAGTACACTGGGGGGCGCCTGGGTGGCTCAGTCGGTTAAGCGACTGCCTTCGGCTCGGGTCATGATCCTGGAGTCCCGGGATCGAGTCCCGCATCGGGCTCCCTGCTCGACAGGGAGCCTGCTTCTCCCTCTGACCCTCCCCCCTCTCATGTGCTCTCTCTCTCATTCTCTCTGTCTCAAATAAATAAATAAAATCTTAAAAAAAAAAAAAAAAGAAATTAGGATTTTGCTCCCCTGAGAGAAAAGAAGTAGGCCGCAGGAGCTCTTCGTGTGGTCAAATCCACCTCTTTGAGAGCAAGTCCTGCAGTGGCTTGAAAGAGGAAGAGGTTCTGGGTGGGAGTGGGGAGCTCAAAAGACGACCTCCTGCCCTTGTGCTCTAAACCCAGTTCCGACATTCTGAGAGAAAAGGAGGACCAGAGACCCTTCCCCTTCGCCCTCCCACTCAGTGACCACCACAAGCCCAAGGCCAAGGACCTAGCATTGATAGTAGCACTTGGCCAGGCTTCTTGATTGCAAACCATGCCCGGGGCACAAGGGCCGCAGCAGCCTAGCCCTGGGGTATCCACCGACCCAGGTGACAGAGACACTGGTGACGACAGACTCCCCTTATTCTGAAATATTTGGAAGTGGTCATCTTAGCTTGCTTCCCCTCCCCCTTACACACACATTCCCCCTACTCCCCCCAAGGATATCCAAAGGTATTTTAAGAGAAAGAAAAACTTGGGGATGTGAAGTCTTTGATTTTTGGCTTCCTCCTACCTTTTCTCACCCCCACTCTCTACCAGTTCTGATCAGGATTAGAAATGCAGTTTCCTTGGTTTACTCTGGTCAGAGAATTGTCACAAAGGTGATTGCTCTTACTGAAAGTGGTCACAGGAGGCAAGAGGGTCTGTGTGTGTGTGTGTGTGTGTGTGTGAGAGAGAGAGAGAGAGAGAGAGAGAGACAGAGACAGAGAGAGAGAGAGAGAATTCCACTGGTGGTGGTCATATATATGGAAAGAGAAGAGTTATTTGCACCAGATTTTATTTTGTTTTGTTTTGTTTTTCTTCCCACCTCTACCTTTCCTGCAGGTTCTACTCACTTTTCAGGCACTCCTTGGGAGATTTCTTTGAGGGAGGTGGGAAGGTGTTTAGAGTGGTTTGGGAGGGAGGAGAAAAAGTAGAGGGAGCAGAAAAAGTAGAGGGAGCTGGGAGAGAGGTCCGGGTGGGATCTCCAGCCCAGCCTTAAGGGTGTGGGAGAGAGGGGAATGACACTCCCAATAGAACCTATTTGCTAGAGGAAATTGGGTTTAAAGGAGCAATCACTGCTTTAAAAGGAGCTCCTCCCACCCTCTCCAAACACAGCCTAAAGCTGTCCTAGACGCTGAATACAGCTCAGTGCATCAAAGCAATTGTTCCTATTTTCATTATTCACAGGGAATCTTTGAATGTACCTGTTAAGGTGACAGACCTCTTAAAAGGGAGTATTTTTTCCATGCAATTAAATGGTGCATTTACTAGGCTTCTATTAACATAATTTAATATAAATCTATTTTATAAATCTTTAGGCTCACATTACTGAACATTGAGCTTCTCTGAAAAAAAAAAAAATGCCCACGTCTCTCCCCTAAATTAGATGTAATAGAATCCAAAAACTTGCTATTCTAAGCCAGATGGAAATATTAAAAGTAAAAGAATCTTTTGTATTGTCTTTTGTTAGTGGTGAAGAGTGTGAAGAAAAAAGGCAGTTTGTTTCACAGAAGATAAGTGATTCTAACAGGGATGCAGGTTTCCTACACCCAAGGCCCAGCCCTTGGAGTCACACAGGCTGGGACTGAGGAGGGGCCAACAAGAACAGGAACTGAAAGAGAACTCTCAGTAAGAGAACAAAAGCCAGCCCTGATTCAAATTTGGAAGTAAGTTTCTTCGGTCCGAGGAAAGAAAACCCAAAGCCTCTAAGACCTCACAGTCCTGCAAGCTACTCCACATTGAGGTAGATGTTGTTGTCCGTTCCCATGGCTGGGCTCCTTGTTCGCAAGTGCACCCTCCAAAATTCTGAGCATACCATTGTCTCTGAAAATAGTGTTCTGTGTGCCCTTATAGTGATGTCCGTGCCTGCCCTTCTGCACTGGGCATTGCCTCTCTTCAAGCTGAGCCCTGTGTTTTCCCGAACCCTTGTCCTACCTTTGTGGAGCCTTCCAAATCCCAAACCCAGGAAGGCCCCAGGGGCTCCTCTGAGTGAATCCCGACAGATCGGAAGTGTGTGCTGTGTGCTTAGGAAAGTAACTAGTTTCAGATTAATGAAGCAGTGACAATTTCAATCTGCTTAAAGGCGGAGGTTGGCACTGCCCAGGCCTGAGCGTGGGGAGCTCGCCAGGCTGGGCTTTATATTGTCCGCTTTTCTGAAGAGCAGACAAAGATGGATAGAGAGACATTGAAAAGCAGGGGGCGTATTTTAAACAGCCCCATAAAGAGGGCTGTCACTTTAAGACAAGAACCATAGTGCTTTGATGACTTTGTATTAGCTGCACCATTTCAAATAAGGAACTCAAGTCTCTAGCCAGAAGGAGGGAGCAAAGGAAGGGAAGGGAAGAGAGAGGGACGGAGAGAGAGAGAGAGAGGAGGCAGAGAAAACAGAGAATGTAGCAATATTTAGCCTGTGTGAGCACTGCGGCCGGACTCCTTCTTAGGCTACTACTTGATTTCTGAAGTTCAGGGAGAAACAATCCACAGCAGGTGCAGAGAAAAAAGGCAGGTGGAGCTGCTCGCGATGGCAAAGAGTTCCCTGCCCGTGGGCGGCAGCCGGCTCCGAGGGGCTGAAGACAGCTTGGCCTCGGTTTGCGGGGAAGGGCTCGAGAGGGAAGCGCGGCTCGGCGGCCCCAGACCGCTGAGGATTATAATGGAAATTTTTGAGAGCGTGAAAGAGAAAGAATAGGAAGGAGGGGGCGGGCAGGCTTTGGGAGTCTACCTTCACAAAGCCTATTTTAAATTGTTTGGGGTCAAACAGCAGCAAGCCACCTCCCCCCCTTTCCTTCTTAATTAATTAATGACCACGATTAATTATTAGGGTCGAATTTCAAGACTTCAAAACGCCTTCCCCGGAGGGGAAGAGTTGCTAGAGCCAACACGTGGTTTTAACTTGGGAGAAGGGAGTTGAGAGTTGGTACTATTTGTCTCTCCGTAGCTGCTACCCTCTCGCGCTCTCTCGGCCTGCTTCTTTCTCTCTGTCTCTGTCTCTTTCTGCCTTGGGGTCTCTCTCTCTTCCTCTCTCGCTCTCTTTTTGTCTCACTCCTTTGTTCTCCAGGCTGACCTTCCTATCCTCCTCCAAACTCCCCTGGTCCTGGCTCAGCCCTCCCAACTCCAGGCCCCCACTTGTCTGGTGAGAGGGGAGAATACCCACACTTTGGTCCCCACCCGGGGCGCCCCACCGCGTGGTAGGTGGTGAGAAGTGAGTGGGCAGCAATGTCATTTCACCGGTTGAATCAAGAGTTTTTGACAGCTTGTTTTTTTTTTTTTTCTACCAAAGAAACTTTTTTCTTTTCTTTTTCTTTCTTCCTTTCTTTTCTTTCTTTCTTTCTTTCTTTCTTTCTTTCTTTCTTTCTTTCCTTTCTTTCTCTCTTTCTCTTTCTTTTCTTTCTTTCTCTTTCTCTCTTTCTTTCTTTCTCTTTCTCTCTCTCTCTTTCTTTTCTTTCTTTCTTTCTCTTTTCTTTCTTTCTCTCTTTCTCTTTCTTTTCTTTCTTTCTCTTTCTCTTTCTCTTTCTTTCTCTCTCTCTCTCTTTCTCTTTCTCTCTTTCTCTCTTTCTTTCTTTCCTTTTTTTTTTTTAATTAAAGCATACGGGAACCGGGACTGGGAGATCGCGCCGCTTTAAAGGCCCGCGAAAGGGCTCCCCCGACGGTGGCCGGGGAGGGAGAAGCGTTTAGTCACTGTTTCATTAGGCACTATTTGAACCTTGCAACATGTGGTAATTTCTGGAAGCTGAAAAGGGGGGATTATGTAGGAGGGACACAAGGAAATTAGCGAACGGTTAATTTAACTCGTTTTCTGCTAGACTTTTCGATACATTCCTAATTGACTGAGGGGCAGGTGAAGCTCCCGCCCCATGCAGGCTCATTCACGGTGGGAATAAATGGTTCTTTTTCAACTCACACGGCTCACAATATATCATCGGGGAAAAGACATGCAATGAATATGTTGATTTTTTTTTATTAATGGAATTACACCCTGCCACGCAGGTGTGAGGGTAAAAACCTATACTGCAATGAAATAAGATTAACAATGAAATTAGAATTTTATTAGCTTTATATGTCACATAGACCTGGATTCGAACTGTCAAAACAAGCAACAAGAAAAGGTATTCTGAAGGCATCCCTGCCAATCAACCAGGAGAAACGGAACAGAGTCGTATCCAAATCATAATCGGCTTCCAATTCCTTCAGCACGTCGCTTGGGCCTTGTGCAGGAGGCAAATGGGCGGTGGGCCCCGCACGGGTAACTGCCTGTGCTCTGGACCCGCAGGTAGGAGCCGAAAACACCTCTTGGGGTCGGCAGGCCCCGCCTGGAACCGGACCCAGCTGAGGGCAGAAGGGCCGAGATGGCCCGAGGCCGCCGAGAGGTCAGCGAGAGGGGACGGGCCACCGCGGCCTGCAGGCCTCAGGCTTCGCAACCTCTCAATCAGCTGCCCGGGCTGGCTGCGATCCGAGGAAATGGAGAGAAAAGTCGGGATGCGAGGCTGGAGGCAGAGTAGGGCGCCCCTTGGGAACCACACTGAGTTTTGTTACCCCGGGGCCTCGGAGTTTAGGCGCTGCTACCTGGGTCTGGCAGCGCAGAGGTGCCCTATGCAAATGGTTCACTATTAGGGGAGAAAGAAGTACTTCAAATGGCCCTTTGTAACCTTCTATAGAAAATCGAGGTACTCTGCATGACAAAGCACAATTAAGCTTTCTATTCAGGAGTTCTGCAGCTGGTAGCCCATTGGGAAAGTGGGAGGAAACGCGAATATATTAATAGTGTGGCAAAAGTTTTTGTGTGCGTGTCCTTTTCTGGGTCGGGGGTGGGGAGGGGCGATGGGTGGACCCGGAGGGGAAGAAGGCTCCGCCTTGGATCCTTGCCACCTGAACCACGTCGTCTCTGCCCACGTGGAAAGCCCCGCTGGTCGGGCAGCCGGCGCCCTCGGAACGGTCGCGGCGACCCCCGAGCGCAAAGCTCGGCTGGGCGGACCCTGCGGACGCCAGGACCCGGGCGGGGCAGGACGCGTGCCCCAGCCTGGCCTCCTCGTCCCGTCAAGGCCGGGCCGAGCCCCGGGGCCTGGCTGTTCCTGGTCGCGGCGCAGGGGAGGGGGGAGGCTCCCAGCCCTGGTGCTTCGCCCAGACACCACAGCAGGTGGTGCGCACCTGCGGGCTCCGGGGGCCTGCCGCGGTGGGACAGGGCTGTGGGGAGAGCAGAGCCAGATTTCCCGTTCAGTTCCAGTTTTCTCCACGCCTCCTCCCCCATAGTTGAGGTTCACCTAGTCGTTCATTTTTATAGTCCCCAGGGGAATTTTTTGCCTCTTAGCCAAGAAGAGTCCTTAGCCAACTGCGCTGGTTATTCTGTTTGCCCTTCTAGATTCATCTCCACCCTCCTCTGACCTGCCGGGTGCCCGCAGACAGCAACCTTTGTGGACGGTATTTCCTCTATGACCTGCATCTCCTGCAGCCCCTTGGATCTGGCTTCCATTTGGGTTTGGTGAGTGGCACTGTGAATAACAGAGTAGCCTAAGGAGAGAGAAGCAGCGGTGTGTTGGTTGTTTCCGGGGATTTCTGCTGCACGGTTCCAGTTCTGGCAGTTGCTGCTACTCTCTAGAAATTTCCTTTCTGAGAGCCTCTTTTCCAAGGCTCCAGCTATAATCAGGCTCCCCTGCACCTTCATGGAAGAGGGTGGAAATGCTTTCTGGCCTCTACTGGTTCCTAGGTGCATCAACATTCTTTTTCGTTGCCTCAGCCCTACACACATCTCTGCAGATAGTCATTTTATTGAAATATTTCTTCAAAAATCCCAGCTCGATGCAGTTGCCTAGTGACTGACCAGCCATGTTACCCTTGAGTCAATCTCTTCTGTAATAGCCAGGCCAATTGTCTCATTTTTGCTGGGACAACTCCTGTAAGAGAAGTTGTCCCAGTCTGTCCTATCTCAGACTGTTTTGACCACTAGGAACACTTCCTTGTGTTGAGTCAGAATCTTCCTTCATAATTTCTATCCATGGGTCCTACCTAGTTCTTTCCCCCCATGGGGCTTCTAGGTGTCTTCTCTTTTCCCAACTGTGAGGGCCTTGAGGACAGCAATTATATCCTCAGCGTTGATCACAATGCCTAGTACATAGTGGATGCCTAATAAATACTGGCTGGATCAATGCATCAGTTGGCTTCCAAGTCTCCACCAGTTGCCTCGAACAGGGAGGTTATATTTCATGGTAGTTGTATATACATATATGTGATAAATATAATATATAGGCTAAATATATATATATACACACACATCTATAGGATATATATATACACACACACACACACATATATATGGAGAGAGAGAGAGAAGGTTCTGGAATCAGTTTGTGTGCCCTCCCATTTGCTAGCAGTGTGACTTTGGGCAATTCACTTAACTTCTCTAACTTCCATTTTCCTCATTTGTAAAATTGGGGATAATTAATAGTACCTTCCTTATAAGAGTGTTGAGGGTTATTTTTTTTGAAGATTATTTATTTATTCATGAGAGACAAAGAGAGAGAGGGAGGCAGAGGGAGAAGCAGGCTCCCTGCAGAGCAGGGCGCCCAATGCATGACTCCATCCCAGGATCCTGGGATCTTAACTGATTGAGCCACCCAGGCACCTGAGTGTTGAGGATTAAATAAGGAATATATATGAAGATACATAGATATTTAGATAAATTAGAGAAAGCCTAACTGAAAAAGTAACTTTGGAATAAAGACCTGAAAGAAGTGTGGAGAAAATGACCTGTGGCTTGCTGGAGCAAGGGAATTTCCAACAGAGGTAGCAAAGGTCTGGGTGGGAACAGGGCTGAGATCACCAAGAAACAGTGAAGAGGCAGAGTGAGTGCAGAGAGTATGTGTCTGTGGGTGGCAGAAGGGAGGTCAGAGTGATGATGGATCCTATAGGTCATAGTAAGGACTTGGGCTTTTATATTTAGTTAACTGGGAAGCTTTGGGAGGATTTTGAGCAGAGGAGTGATATGCTGTAACTTATGACTAATCAGGATTATTTGGCTGCAGTGTTAAAAGAAGCAGGGATGTTAAGTCTGTCAGATTAAGCCAGGTAAGAGATGATGGTGGCATGGACCAGGGTGGAGGTAATGGGAGTGGGGAGAAGTGCTGAATTCTTGGGTTTGATTTGGTAGAATGGCCAGGATTTTCTGAAAGATTGAATCTGAGGAATAAGAGAAAGAGAAGGGTCAAGGAGGACACCAAGGTGTTTACCTCTTGCATTTAGAAGAGAAAAAGTTAACATTAAGAAGAATATAGGAGGGACAGATTTTAGGATATGTTGAGTTTGAGATGACAATTAGACATCAAAGTGATATTAGGATATCATGAAGGCAATTGGGGAAAAAGTCTGAAGTTCTGAAGTGAGATCCAGACTGGAGAACTGAATAGAGAAGTCATGAATATAATGATGATATTAAAGCCATGTGACAAGGTGAATTCATAAGAGAGTGAATATAGAGTAAAAGAGGAAGAAGCCTAAGGACTGAGCACTGGAGACTCAAAAATCTAAGACTTACAAGTATGGGGAAAAGTCACGTAGATGAGAAAGAACTAGCAGACAGGGAGACAATGAGGTGAGTTGTCTGACGGACCCACTTTCTGCCTGGTGAGAATTTCCTGCACTCAGGGGGGGTAACCTGAACAAAGTCCAGCAGTTTCCCTGAATTCTGAGGAGACAAATTCAGAAGCAGAATTCAGAAGCCACCAAGGTGGCCAAAATTCATAGGACACAGTACCTATGCAGTAGCAAATTGCTCAGAAAGAAAGCTCTAGAAATCTATAGAAACTTTCTCTCAGGTTTTCAGCTGAGTATTCATCAGTACTTGCACATAAAGGCCCTACCTGAGGCCAGAGAAGGAATACCACAAAGAAGCAGGCGAAACAGGGGTGCCTGGTTGGCTCAGTCAGTTAATTGGCTGCCTTCCGCTCAGGTTATGATCCCAAGTTCCTGGGATAGAGCCCCACATCCGGCTCCCTGCTCAGAGGGGAGTCTATTTCTCCCTCTCCCTCTGCCCCTGCCCAGCTCCTGATCTCTCTCTCAAATAAATAAGATAGGAGAAGAAGGAGGAGGAGGAGGAGAGGAAGAAGAGGAAGAAGAGGAAGAGGAAGAATAAGAAGGAGGAGGAAGAGGAGGAGAAGAAGGAGAAAAGAAGGAGGAGAAGAAGAAGAAGAAAAGGAGGAGGAGGAGGAGGAGAAAGAGAAGAAGAAGAAGAGGAAGAAGGCTGAACAATTCAGCACCTCACATATGCCTGGTAATACTTTGTGTTCCCTCTGTCCAGAGTGAAAAAACCTCCTAACAGACAGCAGTCCTTTCATTCAAATAGAATACTCAGAAAGGTATTGCCTCAGTAGTAGAGTAAAATTAGCCCTGGACTAAAGGCTGCTCACATCCCACCTAACAAAGCTTAAAAGCAGCCTCAAAAGGATCAAACTGTTTCCAAGTAAACTAACTGCATCCCAGAGTGAAGCTCAAAATTATTGAAAGGAATTTTAAAAAACCCTAGCACCCTAGAAGGTAAAATTCATGCAATCAAAACATACCAGGCATGAAAAGAAGCTGCAAATTATGACAACGAGAAGAAAAATCAATCAATAGAAACAGACACAGAAATGACACATTTGGTAGAATTAGTAGACAAAGACATTAAAACAATCATTACATTTAAAAATCCCCTCCGTATACGATTGACCCTCAACCAATGTGAGTTTCAACTGCACAGGTCAACTTATAGTTGGGTTTATTTTGATAAACACAGTACAATACCGTAAATGTATTTTCTCTTCCTTAAGATTTTCTTAATAACATTTTCTTTTCTCTAACTTATTTTATTGTAAGAATGCAATGTATAATACATATAACATACAAAATATGAGTTCATTCACTGTTTATGTTATCTGTAAGGCTTCTAGTCAACAGTAGGCTATTAGTAGTTAAGTTTTGGGGAGCCAAAAGATATATATAGATTTTTGACTGTGTGGGGGAGTTAGATACCCAAACCCTGCATTGTTCAATGGTCAGCAATATTCAAGAAGGTAAAGGAAAGCATGAGCATGGTAATGAGAGATCTAGAAATTATTTTAAAAAGAGCTGAATCTGGGGCGCCTGGGTGGCTCAGTCGTTAAGCGTCTGCCTTCGGCTCAGGTCATGATCCCAGAGTCCTGGGATCGAGCCCCGCATCGGGCTCCCTGCTCCGCGGGGAGCCTGCTTCTCCCTCTCCCACTGCCCCCTGCTTGTGTTCCCTCTCTCGCTGTGTCTCTCTCTGTCAAATAAATAAAATAAAATAAAATAAAATCTTAAAAAAAAATAAAAAGAGTTGAATCAAAATTATGGAATTGGGAAATACAATGCCTGAGATGAAAACCACAGCAGATGTGATTAACGACCGCAAGACATCGTAAATTAAAGATCAGTGACCTTAAGGACAGCCATCGAGACTGTCCACAGAAAACTATGATGAGATAAAAAACTGAAAAGACCAGGCATCAGTGGCCTATACATGTTATTGGAGTTCCAGAATGAATTGAAAAAGAAAGAGGAAGGGGCAGAAAAAACATTTAGAGAAATCATGGCCAAAACCTTTCCAAATTTGATGAGAACTATACAGATGCAAGAAGTTCAACAAACTCCCAGCAGGAGAAACCTGAGGAAAACTACCCCAAGGCACATCATAATCATAATGATAAACAGAAAATCTTAAAAACAGCTAGAGAAAAGAAGACATTATATATAAAGGAACAAAGATAAGGATGACAGTCAATTTGTCATCAGGAAGGATGCATGCCAAAGATAGCGGTGGCTTCTGTCTTTAAACTACTGAAA
This sequence comes from Mirounga leonina, assembly GCF_011800145.1. Taxonomy (NCBI): domain Eukaryota; kingdom Metazoa; phylum Chordata; class Mammalia; order Carnivora; family Phocidae; genus Mirounga; species Mirounga leonina. The sequence goes on along the minus strand of NW_023270323.1, from coordinate 38,921,416 downwards.
GAATAAAACAGTCAACCAGAATTCTAAACTCAGCAAAAATATCTTTCAAAAACAAATGTTGAATGAAGACTTCTTCAGATACACAACACAGAAAGACTTCATCATTAGCACACCATCACCACAAGAAATATTAAAGAAAGTCTTTCAGGCAGAAGGAAAATGATATCAGAGAGAAATCTACATATATCCAAAGGAGTGAAGAACAGTGGAAATAGTAACTATGTGAGGTAAATATAGAATATGCTTTAGAAAATTTCCTTCAAAAGAGAGTTGACTGTTGGGCACCTGGTAGCTCAGTTGGTTAAGTGTCTACCTTTGGTTCAGGTCATGATCTCAGGGTTCTGGGATCGAGTTCAACATTGGGCTCTCTGCTCATCTAGGAGTCTGTGTCTCCCTCTCACTCTTCCTCTGTGCTCTCCTCAAATAAATAAATAAGATCTTTTAAAAAGAGAGAGAATTGACTGTTTAAAGCAAAATAATGTATTATGGAGTTTAAAACATATAGTTGATTCTTGTTATTAATGTAGTTATGTTCTGGTGTTTTTTTCAATTAATTAACATATAATGTATTATTGGTTTCAGAGGTACAGGTCTGTGATTCCTCAGTCTTTTTTTTTTTTTAAAGATTTATTTATTTATTTGAGAGAGCGAGAATGAGAGAGAGTACATGAGAGGGGGGAGTGTCAGAGGGAGAAGCAGGCTCCTCGCTGAGTGGGGAGCCCGATGCAGGACTCGATCCCGGGACTCCAGGATCATGACCTGAGCTGAAGGCAGTTGCTTAACCAACTGAGCCACCCAGGCGCCCTGTGATTCCTCAGTCTTATGTAATACCCAGTGCTCATTACATCCATGTGCCCTCCTTAATATCCATCACCCAGTTACCACATCTCCCCACCCCCTCCAGCAACCCTCAGTTTGTTTCCTATGATTAACAGTCTCTTATGGTTTGTCTCCCTCTCTGGTTTCATCTTGTATTTTTTCTTCTCTTCCCAGATGATTCTCTGTTTTGTTTCTTAAATTCCACATATCACTGAGATCATATGATAATTATCTTTCTCTGATAAACTTATTTTGCTCAGCATAATACCCTCCAGTTCCATCTACATCAATGTAAAGGTAAGTATTCATCCTTTCTGATGGCTGAGTAATATTCCATTATATATTTTTCCACAGCTTCTTTATCCATTCATCTGTCCATGGATATCTGGGCTCTTTTCAGAGTGTGGCTATTGTGGACATTGCTGCTCTAAACATCGGGGTGCACGAACCCCTTCGCATCACTACATTTGTATCTTTGGGGTAAATACTCAGTAGTGAAATTGCTGGGTCATAGGGTAGCTCTATTTTCAACTTTTTGAGGAACCTCCATAATGTTTTCCAGAGTGGCTGTACCAGCTTGCTTTCCCACCAACATTGTAGGAGGGTTCCCTTTCCTCTGCATCCTCTCCAAGATCTGTAATTTCCTGACTTGTTAATTTTAGCCATTCTGACTGGTGTGAGGTGGTATCTCATTGTAGTTTTGATTTGTATATCCCTGATGCCGAGCGATGAGCATTTTTTCATGTGTCTGTTGGCCATTTGAATGTCTTCTTTGCAGAAATGTCTGTTCATGTCTTCTGCCCATTTCTTGATTAGATTATTTGTTCTTTGGGTGTTGAGTTTGGTAAGTTCTCTATAGATTGCGGATACTAACCTTTATCTGATATGTCATTTGCAAATATCTTCTCCCATTCTGTCGGTTGTCTTTTGGTTTTGTCAACTGTTTCCTTTGCTGTGCAAAAGCTTTTTATCTTGATGAAGTTCCAATAGTTCATTTTTGCCTTTGTTTCTCTTGCCTCTGGAGACGTGTCTAGCAAGACGCTGCTGCGGCTGAGGTCCCAGAGGTTGCTGCCTGCCTTCTCCTCTAGGATTTTGATGGATTCCTGTCTCACATTTAGGTCTTTCATCCATTTTGAGTCTATTTTTATGTATGGTATAAGGAAATGGTCCAGTTTCATTCTTCTGCATGTGACTGTCCAATTTTCCCAGCATCATTTGTTGAAGAGACTCTTTTTTCCATTGGATATTCTTTCCTGCTTTGTTGAAGATTTGTTGACCATAGAGTTGAGGGTCCATTTTATGGGCTTTCTATTCTGTTCCATTGATCTTTGTGTCTGTTTTTGTGCCACTACCATACTGTCTTGATGATGACAGCTTTGTAACAGAGCTTGAAATCTGGAATTGTGATGCCACCAGCTTTGGTTTTCTTTTTCAACATTCCTTTGGCGATTCAGGGTCTTTTCTGGTTCCATACAAATTTTAGGATTATTTGTTCTAGCTCTGTCAAAAAAGTTGGTAGTATCTTTTTTTAAGATTTCATTTATTTATTTGACAGAGAGAGACACAGCGAGAGAGGGAACACAAGCAGAGGGAGTGGGAGAGGGAGAAGCAGGCTTCCTGCTGAGCAGGGAGCCTGAAGAAGGGCTTGATCCCAGGACCCTGGGATCATGACCTGAGCTGAAGGCAGATGCTTAATGACTGAACCACCCAGGTGCCCCTGAAGTTGACAGTATTTTGATAGGGATTGCATTGACTGTATAGATTGCTCTAGGTAGCATAGACATTTTAATAATATTTGTTCTTCCAATCCATGAGCATGGAACGTGTTTCCATTTCTTTGTGTCTTCCTCAATTTCTTTCATGAGTGTTCTACAGTTTTCTGAGTACCAATCCTTTGCCTCTTTGGTTAGGTTTATTCCTAGGTATTTTAGGTTTTTGGTGCAATTGTAAATGGATCGATTCCTTGATTTCTCTTTCTTCTTCTTCATTGTTAGTGTATAGAAATGCAACTGACTTCTGTGCATTGATTTTATATCTTGCAACTTTGCTGAATTCCTGTATCAGTTCTAACATTTTTTGGGTGAAGTCTTTTGGGTTTTCTACATAAAGTATCATGTCATCTGTGAAGAGTGGAAGTTTGACTTCTTCTTTGCCAGTTTGGATACCTTTTATTTCTTTTTGTTGTCTGATTGTTGAGGCTAGGACTTCTAGTTGAACAACAATGATGAGAGTGGGCACCCCTGCCATGTTCCTGAGCTGAGAGCTTTTCCCCATTGAGGATGATATTCACTGTGTGGCTTTTTTTTTTTTTTTTTAAATTTTATTTATTTATTTGAGAGAGAATGAGATAGAGCATGAGAGGGGGGAGGGTCAGAGGGAGAAGCAGACTCCCTGCTGAGCAGGGAGCCCGATGCGGGACTCGATCCTGGGACTCCAGGATCATGACCTGAGCCGAAGGCAGTCGCTTAACCAACTGAGCCACCCAGGCACCCTCTCTGTGTGGTTTTCATATATGGCTTTTATGATATTGAGGTATGTTCCTTCTATCCCTACACTGCAGAGAGTTTTTATCAAGAAACAATGCTGTATTTTATCAAATGCTTTTTCTCCATCCATTGAGAAGATCATATGATTTTTGTCCTTTCTTTTATTAATGTAGTGTATCACATTGATTGATTTGTGGATGCTGAACCACCCTTGCAGTCCAGGAATAAATCCCATTTGGTTGTGGTGAATAATCCTTTTAATGTACTGTTGGATCCTATTGGCTAGTATCTTGGTAAGAATTTTTGCATCCATGTTCATCAGGGATATTGGTCTGTAATTCTTCTTTTTGGTGGGGTCTTTCGTTTTGGAATCAAGGTAGTGTTGGCCTCATGGAATGAGTTTGGAAGTTTTCATTTCTATTTTTTGAAAGAGTTTCAGAAGAATAGGTATTAATTCTTCTTTATATGTTTGGTAGAGGGCACCTGTGTGGCTCAGTTGGTTAAGCCTCCATGTATTTGAATTCTTTCCACATATCCTCTTGTGATTGAGTTCCAGTTTCAAAGCACTGTGGTCCGAAAATATGCAGGGAATGATCCTAATCTTTTGGTACTGGTTGAGACCTGATTTGTGACGTAGTATGTGATCTATTCTGGATTATGTTCCCTATGCAGTCGAGAAGAATGTGTAATCTTTGCTTTAGGATGAAATGCTCTGAATATATCTGTTAAGTCAATCTGGCCCAGGGTGTCATTCAAAGCCTTTGTTTCCTTGTTGATCTTCTGCTTAGATAATCTGTCCATTGCTGTGAGTGGGGTATTAAAGTCCCCTATTATTATTTTATTATTATCAATGTGTTTCTTTAATTTTGTTATTAATTGCTTTATAAATTTGGCTGCTCCCAAGCTAGGGGCATAAATATTTACAATTGTTAGATCTTGTTGAATAGACCATTTTATTATGATATAGTGTCCTTCTTCATCTCTTATTACAATCTTTGGTTTAAAACCTAGTTTGTCTGATACAAGGATGGCCACTCCAGCTGTCTTTTGATGTCCATTAGCATGATAAATGGTTCTCCACCCCCTCAGTTTCAATCTGGAGGTGACTTTGAGTCTAAAACGAGTTTCTTGGGGTATCTGGATGGCTCAGTCAGCTAAGCATCTGACTTTGGCTCAAGTCATTATCCTACAGTCCTGGGATCCAGCCCTGCATCTCTCTACAAGAGACTGATTTTATTTATTTTTTTAAGAAGATTTTATTTATTTGTCAGAGAGAGCACAAGCAGGGGGTAATGGCAGGCAGAGGGAGAAGCAGGCTCTCCACTGAGCAGGGAGCCTGACTTGGAACTCGATCCCAGGACCCCAGGATCATGACCTGAGCGAAAAGCAGATGCTTAACTGACTGAGACACCCAGGGGTCCCTTGTCTTTTTTTTTTTTTAATCCAATCTGCTACCCTATGTCTTTTGATTGGAGCATTTAGTCCATTTGCATTCAGAGTAATTATTGAAAGTTATGAATTTAGTACCATTGTATTACCTGTAGAGTTGCTGTTTCTGTAGATTGTCTCTGTTCCTTTCTGGTCTTTGTTACTTTGGGGCTGTCTCTTTGCTCAAAGGATCCCCTTTAATATTTCTTGCAGGGCTGGTTTTGTGTTCACACATCCCTTTAGTTTTTGTTTGTCCTGGAAACTCTTTATCTCTTCTTCTATTCTGAATGACAGCCTTGCTGGATAAAGTATTCTTGGCTGCATATTTTTTCCATTTAGCACCTTGAATATATCATGGCAGTCCTTTCTGGCCTGTCTGGTCTGTGTGGACAGTTATGCTACCAGCCCTATGTTTCTACCCTTGTAGGTTAAGGACCTCATGTCCCAAGCTGCTTTCAGGATTTTCTCTTTATATCTGAAATTTGCAACCTTCACTATTATATGTCAAGGTGTTGACCTATTTTTATTGATTTTTGAGGGGGGTTCTCTGTGCCTCCTGGATTTGAATGCCTGTTTCCTTCCCCAGATTAGGGAAGTTCTCAGCTATAATTTGCTCAAATAAATCTTCTGCCCTCCCTTCATCTTCTGGGAACTCTATTATTCAGATATTATTTCACTTTATAAAATCACTGAGTTTTAGAAGTCTCCCTTTGTGATCCAGTTGCTGTCGTTCTGTCTTCTTTCCAGCTTCCTTATTTTCCATCATTTTGTCTTCTATATCACTGACTCTCTCTTCTGCCTCTTCATCTTCATTTGTGACTGCATCTTAATAAAGCATTTTTAATTTCAGCCTGATTAGATTTTAGTTCTTTTGTTTCTACAGTAAGGGATTCTGTAGTGTCTTCTATGCTTTTTTCAAGCCCATCTGGTATCTTTATAATAAACGTTTTAAATTCTAGTTCAGATATCTTACTTATATCCATATTGATTAAATTCCTGGCAATGAGTACTACCTCTGGTTCTTTCTTTTGGGGTGAATTTCTCTGTCTCATCATTATGTCCAGAAAAGAATAGAAGAAATAAAAAAGACAACAATACCATCAACATCAGAAAACAAAACAAAAGAAACCAGAAGAAAACAACAACAAAACAAAATAAGAAAAAAATCAAACAAGAAACAGAACAGAACAAAACAGAAAACTAGATCCTGGGTGTATTTTGGTCTACTTGTTAAAAGAAACTAGATCCCAAAATAGGAAAGAAGGAAAAACTTATATGTGTACTAAAATAAAATAAAACACAATGAAAGGAAATAAAAAATTAAAAATACATATATAATGTATATATAAAAATAAAAATTAAAAAATAATTTAAAAATTGAAAAAATGAGAAAATAGCTGAAAAAATAAAACTGGAAGACTAAAGAATAAAAAAAATAAAAACATGAATGCTATATACTGTGTTCCCCAAGAGCTGAAGTTTTGCAGTTCTCTGTGATTGGTAAACTTGGGGCTGGCCAGTTGTTTGTTCCCCTTCTGGGGAAGGGGGCTCTTGTGCTGATTTTCAGATGTCTTTGCCCAGATGGAATTGCATCCCCTTTGCCAGGGGGCCAGGCTTGATGTAAGTGGCTTGGGATTGCTCTATGTGATGCTGTTTTGCTCCCTGAAGGCTTTCAGCACCAACGAGGGGAGGGGGGATGAAAATGGCTGAACCCAGTTCTCTAGCCCTGGAACTGAAAGTTTGGGCCCCCCACTCTTCAGTGAGTGCTCACAGAAAAGCAATCAATCACTTTCGTCTCCCTGATTTCTGCCCCAACTCTGTGTTCACCCAGCCTGTGATTGAGTATTTTTCTCTCAGGCATGTGACTGAGTTTCAAGTCTCCAAATTTTAGAGTCTCCTGCGGCACCTGCACCTTTCCTCCCAGGGGAGGGATGGGGGTCTTGCCCCACTTCTGCCTCTTGCTGGGCCCCTGTCAGGAGAGGGGTCATGCGACCATGGAGCAGTTTATAGCAATACGGAGCAGAAAGCTGGTGTCTAGATTTGCTGTTTTCAGCAGCTTTCCCACTCTGATGCCTGGGAACTCTGCTGCACTCAGGCACCCCCATTTTTCCTGTGACCCCAGGGTTCTTGAGACCACATGGTCCCACCTGGGATTCCACCCCACTTTACCACCTGAGCAGAAAGGGAAGTTTAAGCCAGGGACGTCCCCCCAGCTGTAGCAGACTTCTAAAAGTTCTGATTTTGTGCTCTGCTGCTTATAATACTTTGCAGTATCCTCCTTAAGCCAGCTCCCTCCCTGCTGCCGTATCCTCTGATATATCACCCTGGATTCAAGTCTTTGCACCCCCTACCTTCCAAAAAGTGGTCACTTCAGTATTTGTAGAATTGCTGCATTTCTTTTCTCAGATCTTTGATTGATTTAGCAGGGTTCAGAATGATTTGATAACTATCTAGCTGAATTTCTGGGACCAGATGAACTTAGAGTTCCCTGCTCCTCTGCCATCTTAACTCCTCCCCCCAAGACTTCACTTCTTAATATCATCACATTGAAGGGCATGCTTTCAACATATGAATTTATAATCTTCTTGCACTTAGGAATCCTAAGCAATAGTTGGGGGCATTTTTCTTTTTTATTGCGGTAAAATATATGTGGTAAAATACACCGTTTTAACTACGTTTTAGAAGATTTTATTTGTTTATTTGAGAGAGAGAGACCTGAGAGAGCACGAGCAAGGGGAGGGACTGAGGAAGAGGAAGAAGCAGACTCCCCACTCAGTGGGGAGCCCAACTTGGGGCTTGCTTGCAGGACCCTGAGATCATGACCTGAGCTGAAGTTGGATGCTTAACCTACTGAGCCACCCAGATGCCCCCCATTTTAGCTATTTTTAACTGTACAGGTCAGTGACATTAAATGCTTTCACACTGTTGTGCAACCGTTCCCACCATCGTACGAAGATCTCCAGGACATTTTCATCTTCCCAAACTGAAACTCCATAGCCATTAAACAATCCCTCGCCAGTCCCCCTCACCTCAGTCCTGGCAGCCATCATTCTACTTTTTGACTCATAATTTGACCATTCCAGGTACCTAATATGAGTGGAATTATATATGTCCTTTGTGACTGACATTTTTCCTGTAGCATAATGTTTTCAAGGTTCATTTATGTGGTCGCTTATGTCAGAATTTCTTTCCTTTTTAAGGCTAACTGATACTCCATTGCATGTATATACTATCTTTTGTTTATCCGTTCATCTATCAATAAATATTTGAGTTGCTTCTACTTTTTGGCTATTGTGAATAATGCTACTATGAACCTGGGTATACAAGTATCAGTTTGAATCTCTGCTTTTATTTCTTTTGGTATACAACCAAAAGTGGAATTGCTGGATCCTGTGGTAATTCTATGTATAATTTTTAATTTTTTGGAATTGCCATACTGTTTTCCACAGTAGCTACACCATTATATATTCTCACCAGCAATGCAATGCACAAGGATTCCAATTTTTCCATATCCTTACCAACACTTACTTGTTGTTTGTTTTGGTTTTTGATGATAGCCATCCTAATGAGTGTGAAGTTGTACCTCACTGTGGTTTTGATTTCCATTTCCCTAATGATTACTGATTTTGAGCATCTTTTCATGTGCTCATTGGCATTTGCATATCTTCTTTGGAGAAATGTCTATTCAAATCCTTTGCCTGTTTTTTAATCACGTTGGATGCTCTTTAATGTTGAGTTTTAAGAGTTCTGTATATATTCTGGATATCATTTTCTTATCAGATGTTTGATTTGCATGTATTTTCTTCCATTCCTTCAGTTGCCTTTTCACTCTGTTGATATTGTCCTTCAATGAAGGACAATAATTTTAATTTTTTAAAAAGAGTTGTATTTTATTTATTTGAGAGAGAGAGAGGGCATAAGTAGGCAGAGTGGCAGGAAGAGGGAGAAGGAGAAGCAGGCTCCCCGCTGAGCAGAGAGCCTGATACGGGGCTCGATCTTAGGACCCTGGGATCACGAGCTGGGCCAAAGACAGATGCTTAATGACTGAGCCACCCAGGCACCACCAAAAGTTTTAATTTTGATGAAGTCAAACTTAATTTTGTTTTGTTTGCTGTGCTTTTGGTGTCATATGCAAAAAATTATTGCCAAATTCAATGTCATCAAGCTTTTTCCCTATATTTTAAGAGTTTTATACTTTTAGCTTTTATGTTTGGGTCTTTAATCTATTTTGAATTTATTTATTTTTAAAATAATTTTTATAATTTTGATTGAAAAAACACATAACATAAAATTTACTGTCTTAAGGTATGGGGGGTTATGGCTTCAACATATGAATTTGAGGGGGACACAGTTCAACCCATAATGGCAGGATTTCTACCCTTAGGCTGTATTGACATCTGTAAACCAAAGTGATCTTTAAGCAAATATTCTTTAATTATCTGATTTATCTGCATAAATCTCTTGAACAAATTGAACCCAAACCAACCAACCAACCAACCAAACAAACAAACAAACAAACAAACAAAAAAATTCTGGCTTCTTTCCTTTCATGGTATATTTTATGATCTGTGTAACTGCAGTGACTAATCCTCCACCCCAACCCTGAAACCCCCAACATTCTACTTGGCTTCTCCTCAAAGAAACAGCAGCTTGAAGAGTCACCAAACTAGGAACTTCTGTATGTTTGAGTCACACATATACTCTGAAGTGGCTTCTTTAGGGGCGCCTGAGTGGCTCAGTTGGTTAAGTGTCCGACTCTTGATTTCAGCTCAGGTCATGATCTTGGGGTCGTGAGATCGAGCCCTGCATTGGGCTCTATGCTTGGCAGGGAGTCTGCTTGTCCCTCTCCCTCTGCCCCTCCACCCACTCTCTCTCTCTCAAATAAATAAATAAATAAATATTTTAAAGTGGCTTCTTTAAAATCTATTGTAAAAACACATATCATTGAAATGACCATCATGACCATTTTGTGGTATACAGGTCAGTAGTATAAAATACATTTGTATTATTGTGAAACAGAGCTCCAGAACTTTTCCTCCTGCAGAACTGAAACTCTATACCCATTGAACAACAATGGGTGTAGAGTTTTTCCTCTCACCCCAGCTCCTGGTAACCACCATTCTACTTTTGCCATATCAATGAATTTGACTGCTTTAAACACCTCATATAAGTGGAATAATACACTATTTGTTCTTCTGTGTCTGCCTGTATTGTATGGATGGGGGTTTTTGTGATTCGTCCTGCATAACCAGCCACCCCGACCTGCATGGTACGCAAGCAGGCTAAAGAATGTTGTTTGTGAGACTTGCGCTGCGGAAGTAACCTTGGGAGCCTGATCAGTTGACATGAGTTGGCCTCCAGGTCAGATTGGCCCTTCTGGTCTGGACACCAAGAGCTGTCAATCTTACCTTGCATCCCCTCCAGCTCCAGGCCGGGCTGGCCCCCCAGAATGGAATCCGGAGGGGGAGGCAAGCACACCTAGCTCAGACTCCGTGAAGATGTAAAGACATGATAACATAGAAACGCAGCTCGCTCCAAACTGCACGTAGGCAAACAAATGTTTAACTTCAGAGCCCGTCATTTGCTCTATAAATATGGCCCTTGTGGGATTGGTTAGTTGGAAGTCTCACCTGAGGGGAGGACGCTCCGACGACGAGGCCTCTCAATTGGGACTGGCTGTCTCCACAGGGCTTCCCCAGCGGATGAGATTGGATGTTTTAAGTATGTGATTTGATGTCATTTTGTCTTATTCTCCTTTACTGCTTACTATTGCCCTCATCTATGCACAGGCTTCCCTTTTCTTCTTTTCTGTTTCTATTAGATTTTTATAATACCACTAAAGTGGTTTTTCCCCTTTGAAATTGAGAGTGCAGCTGCTGTGAATCTTTTGTTTAGAACACTGCCTTATTTCACTTAGCATGGTGTTTTCAAGGTTCATCCATTTTGTAACATGTGAAAGGTTGCATGGTATTCCACTGTGTTTATATACCACATTTTGTTAATCAGTTCATCCACTGATGGACATTTGGGTTGCTTCCACCTCTTGGCTGTTGTGAATAGTGCTGCTAAGCATATGGGTGTGCAAATGTCTCTTTGAGATCCTGCTTTAATTTTGGATATATATCTAGAAGTAGCATTGCTGGGTCATATGGTAGTTCTATTTTTAATTTTTTGAGGAACCGCCATACTGTTTTCCATAGCGGTTTTACCATTTTTTACAATCCCACCAACAGCGTAGAAGGATTCCAGCTTTCCATATTCTTGCCAATACTTGTTATTTTCTGTGATTTGTTTGTTTGTTTTTTGTAGTAGCTATCCTAATGGTGTGAAGTAATGTCTCATTGTGATTCTGATTTACATTTCTCTAATGATTAGGGATATTGAACATCTTTTTAAATACATGTTGGCTATTAGTATATCTTCTTGGGAGAAATTTCTATTCAAGTCCTTTGCTCATTTTTAAATTGGATTGTTTGATTTTTTGTTGTTTAGTTGTAGGAATTCTGAATATATTCTGAATATTGTTTACTTGTAGGAATCCTGAATATATTCTGAATTGTGTCCCTTATGGGATATATCATTTGCAAATATTTTCTCCCATTCTGTAGGTTGCCTTTCATTTTGTTGATTCTGTTCTTTGATGCACAGAAGTTTTCAATTTGTTGTGTTCCTGTTTGTCTATTTTTTTCTTTCATTGCTTATGCTTTTGGTGTCATATCCAAGAAATCATTACTGAATCCAATGTCATAAAGATTTTCCCTATGATTTCTTCTAGGAGTTATATATTTTTAAGTCTTATATTTAGGTCTTTAATCCATTTAGGGTTAATGTTTGTTTATGGGGTAAGGTAAGTGTCCAGCTCTATTCTTTTGTATGTGGATATCCATTTTTCCAAACTGGATATTCAGTTGAAGATACTGTCCTTTCCCCATTGAATCCTCTTGGCACATTTATTGAAAATCATTTGAGGGGCACCTGGCTGGCTCAGTCAGTAGAGCCATGTGACTCTTGATCTCCAGGTTATGGGTTTGAGCCCCAAGTTGGGTGGAGAGAATACTTAAAAAAATTTTTAAAAACTTAAAAAAAAAAAGAAAATAGAAAATCATTTGACATTTATTTCTGGGCCATCTGTTCTATTCTATTGTTCTGTACATCTGTCTTTCTGCTAGTACCACTGTTTTGATTACCATAGCTTTGTAGTTAAGGGTTTTGTTTGTTTGTTTGTTATATAATGTATTATTTGTTTCAGGGATACAGGTCTGTGATTCATCAGTCTTACACAATTCACAGTGCTCACCATAGCACATACCCTCCCCAATGTCCATCACTTAGCCACCCCATCCCTCCCACCCCCCTCCCCTCCAACAACCCTCAGTTTGTTTCCTGAGATTAAGAGTCTCTTAAGGTTTGTCTCCCTCTCTGGTTTCGTCTTGTATTTTTTCCTCTCTTCCCCATGATCCTCTGCCTCTTTCTCAAGTTCCACATATCAGCGAGATCATATGATAATTGTCTTTCTCTGATTGACTTATTTTGCTTAGCATAAATACCCTCTAGTTCCATCCATGTCGTTGCAAATGGCAAGATTACATTTTTTTTATGGCTGCATAACATTCCGTCTTCTTTATCCATTCATCTGTCAATGGACATCTGGGCTCTTTTCAGAGTTTGGCTATTGTGGACATTGCAGCTATGAACATTGGGGGGCATTTGTCCCTTCGGATCACTACATTTGTATCTTTGGGGTAAATCCCCAGTAGTGCAATTTCTGGGTCGTAGGGTAGCTCTATTTTCAACTTTTTGAGGAACCTCCATAATGTTTTCCAGAGTGGCTGTATCAGCTTGCATTCCCACCAACAGTGTAGGAGGGTTCCCCTTTCTCTGCATCCTCACCAATATCTGTAATTTCCTGACTTGTTAATTTTAGCCATTCTGACTGGTGTGAGGTGGTATCTCATTGTGGTTTTGATTTGTATTTCCCTGATGCCGAGTGATGAGCATTTTTTCATGTGTCTTTTGGCTATTTGGATGTCTTCTTTGCAGAAATGTCTGTTCATGTCTTCTGCCCATTTCTTGATTGGATCATTTGTTCTTTGGGTGTTGAGTTTGTTAAGTTCTTTATAGATTTTGGATACTAGCCCTTTATCTGATATGTCATTTACAAATATCTTCTTCCATTCTGTCAGTTGTCTTTTGGTTTTGTTGACTGTTTCCCTTGCTGTGCAAAAGCTTTTTATCTTGATGAAGTCCTGATAGTTCATTTTTGCCCTTGCTTCCCTTGCCTTTGGCAGTGTGTCTAGGAAGAAGTTGCTGCAGCCGAGGTCACAGAGGTTGCTGCCTGCCTTCTCCTCTAGAATTTTGATGGATTCCTGTCTCACATTTAGGTCTTTCATCCATTTTGAGTCTATTTTTATGTATGGTATAAGGAAATGGTCCAGTTTCATTCTTCTGCATGTGACTGTCCAATTTTCCCAGCACCATTTGTTGAAGAGACTGTCTTTTTTCCATTGGATATTCTTTCCTGCTTTGTTGAAGATTCGTTGACCATAGAGTTGAGGGTCCATTTCTGGACTCTCTATTCTGTTCCACTGATGTATGTGTCTGTTTTTTGCCAGTACTATACTGTCTTGATGATGACAGCTTTGTAACAGAGCTTGAAATCCGGAATTGTGATGCCACTGGCTTTGGTTTTCTCTTTCAACATTTCTTTGGCGATTCAGGGTCTTTTCTGGTTCCATACAAATTTTAGGATTATTTGTTCCAGCTCTGTGAAAAAAGTTGATAGTGTTTTGATAAGGATTGCACTGGATGTATAGATTGCTCTAGGTAGCATAGACATTTTAACAATATTTGTTCTTCCAATCCATGAGCATGGAATATTTTTCCATTTTTTTGTGTCTTCCTCAATTTCTTTCATGAGTTTCCTATAGTTTTCTGAGTACAGATCCTTTGCCTCTTTGGTTAGGTTTATTCCTAGGTATTTTGTGATTTTGGGTGCAATTGTAAATGGGATTGACTCCTTAATTTCTCTTTCTTCTATCTTGTTGGTGTGTAGAAATTCCACTGATTTCTGTGCATTGATTTTTATCCTGCCATTTTACTAAATTCCTGTATGAGTTCTAGCAGTTTTGGGATGGAGTCTTTTGGGTTTTCCACATGAAGTATCATATCATCTGCAAAGAGTGAGAGTTTGACTTCTTCTTTGCCGATTCAGATGCCTTTTATTTCTTTTTGTTGTCTGATTGCTGAGGCTAGGACTTCTAGTACTATGTTGAATAGCAGTGGTGAGAGTGGACATCCCTGCCGTGTTCCTGACCTTAGGGGAAGGCTCTTAGTTTTTCCCCATTGAGAATGATATTCGCTGTGGGTTTTTCATAGATGGCTTTTATGATATCAAGGTATGTACCCTCTATCCCTACACTCTGAAGAGTTTTAATCAAGAAAGGATGCTGTACTTTGTCAAATGCTTTTTCTGCATCTACTAAGAGTATCATATGGTTCTTGTCCTTTCTTTTATGAATGTAGTGTATCACATAGATTGATTTGCAGATGTTGAACCACTCTTGAAGCCCAGGAATAAATCCCACTTGGTCGTGGTGAATAATACTTTTAATGTACTGTTGGATCCTATTGACTAGTATTTTGGTGAGGATTTTTGCATCCATGTTCATCAGGGATATTGGTCTGTGATTCTCCTTTTTGGTGGGGTCTTTGTCTGGTTTTGGGATCAAGGTAATGCTGGGCTCATAGAAAGGGTTTGGAAGTTTTCCTTCCATTTCTATTTTTTGGAACAGTTTCAGAAGAATGGGTATTAATTCTTCTTTAAATGTTTGGTAGAATTCCCCTGGGAAGCCATCTGGCCCTGGGCTCTTGTTTTTTGGGAGATTTTTGATGACTGCTTCAATTTCCTTGCTGGTTATGGGTCTGTTTAGGTTTTCTGTTTCTTCTTGGTTCAGTTTGGTAGCTTATACATCTCTAGGAATGCATCCATTTCTTCCAGATTGTCTAATTTGTTGGCATATAGCTGCTCATAATATGTTCTTATGATTGTTTGTATTTCTTTGGTGTTGATTGTGATCTCTCCTCTTTCATTCACGATTTTATTTATTTGGGTCCTTTTTCTTTTCATTTTGATAAGTCTGGCCAGGTGTTTTTCAATCTTATTAATTCTTTCAGAGAACCAGCTCCTAGTTTCGTTGATCTGTTCTACTGTTCTTTTGGTTTCTATTTCATTGATATCTGCTCTGATCTTTACTATTTCTCTTCTCCTGCTGGACTTAGGCTTTATTTGCTGTTCTTTCTCCAGCTCCTTCAGGTGTAGGGTTAGGTTGTGTATTTGAGGTCTTTCTTGTTCCTTGAGAAAGGTTTGTATTGCTATATATGTTCCTCTTAGGACCACCTTTGGTGCATCTGAAAGATTTTGAACAGCTGTGTTTTCATTTTCATTTGTTTCCATGAATTTTTAATTCTTCTTTAATTTCCTGGTTGACGCATTCATTCTTTAGTATGGTGCTCTTTAGCCTCCATGTATTTGTGTTCTTTCCAACTTTCCTCTTGTGATTAAATTTGAGTTTCAAAGTGTTGTGGTCCAAAAATATGCAGGGAATGATCCCAATCTTCTGGTACCAGTTGAGACCTAGTTTGTGACCCAGGATGTGATCCATTCTGGAGAATGTTCCATGTGCACTGGAGAAGAATGTGTATTCTGTTGCTTTGGGATGGAATATTCTGAATATCTCTATGAAGTCCATCTGGTCCAGTGTGTCATTTAAAGCCCTCATTTCCTGGTTGATCTTTTGCTTAGATGATCTGTCTATTTCAGTGAGGGGGGTGTTAAAGTCCCCTACTATTATTGTAATGTTGTCAATGTGTTTATTTGAGTTTTTTATTAATTGGCTTATATAATTGGCTACTCCCATGTTAGGGGCATACATATTTACAATTGTTAGATTTTCTTGTTGCATAGACCCTTTAAGTATGATATAGTGTCCTTCTTCATCTCTTATTATAGTCTTTGGTTTAAAATCTAATTTGTCTGATATAAGGATTGCCACCCCAACTTTCTTTTAGTGGCACTAATAGATCACAAATGGGACACTTGTTTACAATATAATAGATGAAACAAATAAGGCTGAGCATTGCCTTATTCTGCCTTGAACAGGACCTTGGATTACTCTAATTTTTCCTCCTCTATGTATGTCCACAAATGAGTGAGAAAGGGCCATAAGTATTAGATTTTGTGGGTTACAAGTAAATTTTAGTAACAAGTTGAATTCACAATTATGGAATCTGCAAATAATGATCAACTGTATATAGAAGTAAAATACATGCAACAATAGCACAGAAGCTGGAAGGGACGCTTTCACTGAGGGATACTGTTGTGAGGTTCTTATACAATAGGTAAAGTCCTTATGCTGTAGGTGGTATAATACTATATTTATACTATAGTTGGTATAGTATTTCTTGAAGGGAGACTGGTAATAAGGATGCATACTCTAAACCCAAATGCACTAACCAAACCAAGCCAAAACAAAACAGAAGAGGCAAAAAGAGATACAACTAATAAGCTAATAAAGACTATATAAGATGGAATAATAAAAAGTAATGCTAGTGAGATATCAAGGACTATGGGAACCAAACAGTTCATTAATGAAAACATAATGACTGAAGAAAGAAATAGACTGAATTTGAAGTATTGTTTTATATTCTGAGCATATTATTATTATTAGATTATATTTATTCATTTGAGAGAGAGAGAGAACAGAAGCAGGTAGAGAGGCAGAGACAGAGGGAGATGCACCCCTTTTCTGAGCATATTATAAGAAGGACATACTAGTGGGACACCTGGGTGGCTCAGTTGGTTAAGTGTCTGCTTTTGGCTCAGGTCATGATCTCAGGGTCCTGGGACTGAGCCCCATATTGGGCTCCTTGCTTAGCAGGGAGCCTGCTTCTCCCTCTGCCTGCCACTCCTCCTGTTCATGCTCTCTCTGACAAATAAATATATAAGTTTTTTTTAAAGAAGGACAAACTGGAATTTCTTCTGGGGAGGAAGGCCAGTACATGCAGTGTTGGTGTTTGTTTCCCCTTCTTCCAAGAATAGTATGGCTCCATCCTCTCCTTATGTAACCCTAATCACCAAGAGCTTATATTGTTGGGGGATAACTGCCCGGGCAAAAGGCAGTTTTTAGTCTAGGATGCAATTTTTTTTCCATCTGATTAGTTTGTGATGATTAGCTGGTGTCACCATGCTGGAATGTTTTGTGTTATGTTTGAAATAAAGTATTCAGGGCTACTTACTAAGTAATGCCAACCTATTTCCATGGAATTAACTAAGAGCAAACCTCAAAAACTACTCATGGATTTATGCGCAGAGCCAATGTGGACAGGCTTTCTGAAGAGATGAGGAATATATTAGTAAATGTAAAAAGTGAAGAGTCTAAAAACATATCTTTGAAGAAAACATATTTTTAAAAAATGCTGGGAAATATAGTCACCCAAATATTAAGATCAAGTTTACTGAGATGGAGTTTTAGAAATGCTAATTCATAAAGGTAAAATTGCTTCCCCAAACTGTAAAGAGCTAAGAAAAAAATCACAAAGAATAAAAATAATCACAAAGAATGTTAATTCTTGTTACCTGTTTGGAATGATTGCTCTGGAAGACACTAAAAGAAAAGTTGTTTTTGGATTAGTTCTTGAGTAGCATAAGAATACTGTGCGTTGGGGCACCTGGGTGGCTCAGTTGGTTAAGCGTCTGCCTTCGGCTCAGGTCATGATCCCGGGGTCCTGGGATCGAGTCCCACATCGGGCTTCCTGCTCTGTGGGGAGCCTGCTTCTCCCTCTCCTCCCCACTTGTGCACTCTCTCTCTCACTATCTCTGTCTCTCTCTCTCAAATAAATAAAATCTAAAAAAAAAAAAAAAGAATACTATGCATTAAGAATGAGTTCTTGGTCAGTGCCTGAATTATTTTTATTTTATTTTTGAATTTATTATTTCCCCTATACTGTGATGCATACAGAGACATCTAAGACAGGGATATATACAAAATGTTTGTGTTTTTTAAAAACACTTTCCTCCATGTTGAAAGCTTTAGAGCACCAAACAATTTCTTTTCAATTGCTTTTATTTCCTAGACTTTCCTTATGAAGTTGAAGTTGGTAAATCTCTTCCTCAATAGCACACAGAATCGGGTATGGTCTGAGAAGTGGCCATGCCTTAGCAAAAATTCCATTCCAAACTTCCATTTCTGATAAAAATTCTTAGTATGCTAGAAACAGAAATAATAATATAATAATAGTTGTTGTTGTTATTATTATTATTATTATTTTAAGTAGGCTCCATGCCCAGCATGGAGCCCAACATGGGTCTTGAACTCCCAACCCTGAGATCAAAACTGAGCTGAGATTAAGAGTTGGACGCTTAACCAACTAAGCCACCTGGGCACCCCCAGAAAGAAGTTATTTTAAACTTGATAAAGGATATTTGTCAGACGCTAACGGTAAATATCTTCCTGAGTTGTGAAACATTCACAACATCCCCATTAAAGCTGGGAACAAGAAAAGCTGCCCACTGTAATCATTTTACTTAATGCTTCTGTAGGTTCTAGCAAGCCATAAGAAAGGAAAGTGAATCAAGAGGTACCAATACTGGGACACCTGGGTGGCTTAGTCAATTGAGTGTCTGCCTTCAGCTCAGGTCATGATCCCCTGGTCCTGGGATCGAGTCCCGCGTCAGGCTCCTTGCTCAGTGGGAAGCCTGCTTCTTTTCTGCCTGTCACTCCCCCAGCTTGTGCTTTCTCTTTCCTTCTCTCTCTTTCTGACAAATAAATAAAAAAAATATTTTTAAAAAGAGGTACCAATATTAAAAAGGATGAGATTTAATTATATAAATGTAAATATGTGTATGTATATTTGTGCAAAGACCTAAATTGTTACTCAGATGCATAGGAAAAGTTTCCAAAAAGTTTCCAAGCTTTTGAACTCATGAAATCCAACAACTCAATAACGTTCCTCAAAAAAACTATTTGATGGGCAGAAAACATGTTCTTTTCTTTCAGTCTACTGAGAAATTCACAAACCTGTAGGAAATTGTGTAAACCACGCATAAATCATTCTGAAATTCAGAATACGGTATTCTTTAAAAAATAGAAGTGGTCTATGTAAAATTAGGTAGATTCTGATTTTACAGACTATGTTGTTCTCTAATAGACCTTGAACTTAAAATGAAGAAATATGATAATACCTTTTTCTTTGTATTCCTTTTAAGCAATACAAATGAAATCATATATTTCTCAGACCTCTCATAAAGCTGCACAATTTCATAGGTTATATTTTAAAATAAGCCTTACTTCAATCTTATCAAGAACTTCAAAACTGGGATGCTTGGTTGGCTCAGTCAGTTAAGCGTCTCTTTTGGCTCATCTCATGATCCCAGGGTCCTGGAATCGAGCCCTGCATGGCGCTCCCTGCTTGGCAGGGAGCCTGCTTTTCCCTCTCCCTCTGCCTGCTGCTCCCCCTGCTTGTGCTCTCTCTCTGTCAAATATATAAATAAAACCTAAAAAAAAAAAAAAAAAAAAAGAAGAACTTCAAAACTTTTCCACTTCTTTGAAGTGAATTGCTGCCATGAAATGCAGACTGAACTAGAAGATAAAGCCTCACCTGGGTTTTAGCTCTCGCTCCTTTACCTATGAGCTGTGTGTCCTTGGGCAATATTTAACCTCTCTGATCTGCAGTTTCTTTTATCTGTGAAGTTGAGGGTTGTGAAGATTAAATGAGATAACTTATGCACAGTGCTTTGCAAGCTATAAAATGCTGTGCAGATATTGCATTTAAGGCAGGGTTAACCAAATCCCAACAGCTGTGGAGGATTGAAAATAAAAGATAAAATTTTTATATCGTGGGCTTTATGCAATAAACAAGAAGATGGCCAGAATGGTAACAGATGTTGAGACTTTGTCATCAGAGGTGTGGCTGAAGGAGTTAAGGCTCCTAAGCCAAGGAGCCACAAACTCAGGGTGCAGGGGTGAGGCATCACGATTTACTTCCTGCCCTATGGAAGTCCTACTGTATTATTTGGCTTTCAATAGTGTCAGGTTTGTAAAAATATTTTATTTATTTATTTGAGATAGAGAACACACAAGTGGAGGGAGGGACAGAGGGACAAGCAGACTCCCCACTGAGCACAGAGACCGACATAGGCTCCACCTAGGGCTGGAAGTGGGGCTGGATCCCAGGACCCCGAGATCACTACCTGAGCCAAAGTCAGAGGCTTAACCAACTAAGTCACCCAGGCGCCCCTCAATAGTGTCAGATTTTTAAAAAATATTTCTGTTTTATTCACACACAAGTTGTCAATCTCCCCTCACCCATTTTTCTCTCCTCATAACATTCCCTTAACCTAAAAACCAGAAAGGGGGAAGGCTATCTTCAGATTGGCCCTTGGCTGACTTCTCTACTTGTAGAATCTTTCCAAAGAGGGGTAGTTGGCATTTGGATGTGGTCTCAGAACAAAAGTCAGCATATGTATGGGGGTGCTGGGGATGGGGCTGGGGAGGAATCTGAAGTATATGGAAATGGAACAGAAGGACAACAGACAATTGTTCAACTTTTGAGCGCATATGCACTGGAAGGTATTGAGTAGCAAGTCTGGATGCCCATGGGAATTCTCAGAAAAGGATGCTCATGACAAGAGAAGTAGGGAGCTGATGCCTAAGTTAGAAAACTGCTCAGGAATGCACAAATTAAGATTGATGTTTGGAACTCCAATTTCCATACTTTCTATTGTTTCTTTTTCGTAATAATGAGTCTGTCTTTCTACCTCTCTTTATTCAATCAAGTAAGACACAGTGAGTTTAATGAGTTTTGATTTTCCCAGTCAGGAAGACCTGTCAATATTTCATAGGCAAGCAGAAAGAGGCACTAAAAGAACCCTATTAAAATATTTTAGTCACTTCTGAAGATCCAAAGACAGTTCCTTTTTGCAAAGCTTTATTCTCTTTTATGAATTCCTCTCTTCGCAGATTTGTCTTTTGTGATCACTCTGAGATCAAACAGCTCATACAATGTACGTGAGTCAGTTTTACTGATCTAGCCCCATAGCCTGTTGCCTTGCCTTCCTAGCTGTCAAGCTGCAATTAAGTTGTCAAAAATGTTCAGCTTGCTACCTATTTATAATGTAAACAAATGGTTGCTAATATCAAACTATTTGTGACTACAGGGTTTTTACACATTTTCTTGGCTAAAAGGGCATTCTTAAAAAAAAAAAAGAAACTCCAAAATAGTTGAGGTTTTTAGTAGAGACATGAAGATTTAATGTGAGTAGTGATTTTTGTCATAATAAAGAGTGAAGCAAAGTTTTTGAGAGAGCTGAGCTGTTTCATCATGTTAATCAACAGATATACGTATGATTATTATAACATCACTGTCTCCATGGATGTGGCTTCAGTAAATTGATAATATTACATTTACTTTACATAATTATAACTGTGCTGTTCTGGATGCTCCTTTAAATTTTTTGTTTTATTTTTCCAGCTTTATTGAGGTGTAATTGACAAATAAAATTGTGTATATTTAAAGTGTACAATGTAATAATTTGCTCCTTTTTTTGTCTATTTATACTCACACGTGTATTGGGGAAAAGCTTTCCTTCCAATATAGTGGGGTAGAATTGTTACTGTATCTATGTATTCTAAATCAAATATTAGTTATATTTTGGGGAATTTCACCCTCTTGTTAGCCTCATCTAAAAATCCAGGTTGGGTGGGGTTTTTTGCCCTGTCTAGCAAATGAGTTGAGGCCCAGGCTTTGGTTGGAAGCATTGAGTTTACTGCTGTAACTCTCTTTTGCTACATGACTCTTTTGCCCAGAACACTTCTCCCCATCTATCAAACTCTGATGCTTTGGGCAAGCTCAAAGACATCAATATGGTAGCCCTCTCCACTGACCACTAACTCAGCCATAGTGACCCTCCCGGCTATTCCCAAGGCTGAGGTAGTCAGGCAACACCTCACGGGGATGTTGTCATTTGAGTTAGATGGAAGGAAGTGAAGAGTCATCAGATGGGTATCAGAGAGAATAGCATTCCAGGCAGAAGGGAGAGTCTGTACAAAGGCCCTGAGGAAGGAGCTTGCCTGGAATGTTTGAGGAGTGGGCAAGAGGCCAGATCAGCTACAGCAGAGTAAGGGCTGGGGAGGGTAGTAAAGGCAAGATCATAGCAGTGTAGGGCTCTAGAGGCCACTGTTTATGCTGCATAAAATGGGGGAACTACTGAAGTGTTTGAAAAGTCAGTCTGGCTGTGTGGAGAACAGCCATGAACAGTAGAATTTATTTCTCACAGCTCTGGAGGCTGGAAGTCTGAGATTAGGGTGCCGGCATATTCAGGCAAGGGCTCTTCTGGGTTGTAGACTTCTTGTTATAACCTCAGGGGGCAGAAGGGCCAAGGAACTCTCTGAGGCCTCTTTTATAAGAGTGCTAACCCCATTTATGAGGGCTCTGCTCTCATGACTTCATCATCAACCAAAGGCCCCACCTCCTAACACCATCACCTTGGGAGTTAAGATTTCAACATATGAATTTATGGAGAACACAAACATGCAGACCATAGGAGACATTTCTGTAAGCATGTTTCCTGAGCAACTGATATAAGCAAACAGAGCAATTATAAATCAGACCATATTAAGAAGCATCTAATGGGTGGCTCAGTCGTTAATTGTCTGCCTTCGGCTCAGGTCATGGGCTCCCTGCTCAGCGGGGAGTCTGCTTGTCCCTCTCCCACTCCCCCTGCTTGTGTTCCTGCTCTCACTATCTCTCTCTCTGTCAAATAAATAAATAAAATCTTAAAAAAAAAAAAAGAAGCATCTCATGAATGCCTTTTCAGTATCTATTTGGGTTCTTCTCTCATCTGGACAGCACCTAGATTTTTTTTTTTTTTAATTGTTCCTCTCCTTCCCTTTCCTTTTTTTTAAAAAAATTTTTTATTGTTATGTTAATCACCATACATTACATCATTAGTTTTTGATGTAGTGTTCCGTGATTCATTGTTAACATCTAGATTTTTCTTCAGGGAATCCACTCTTCCTCCTTGGAGTAGTCAGGTGCTTTGGTTAGTGTGGACCCCACCTCTTGCTCTAAAGGAAGGCTTTACTTGCCATAAGTCAATCAATGTTTCTTTGGAGACTTCAAGGAGATTCCTAGTAAATGTCATCTTTTCCCTGCCTAGGTCTGAACAACTGGAAAAATAAAACAAAGAGTAAATACGAAGATCCCAAACAGCACTTTTATTGTCATAGAGGCCAGAGTAGGGCATGCAGCTCAGGTCTGTTGACCAAGTGGACTTGCTAATACTCAACCCCAAATTATACAGACTTGGGCACTGAGTCACAGGTCAGCTATGGACTTTGACAGGTCCTGCTACATAGACCGATGGAAGGGAACTCCTGTTCTCTGAGAGGGAGTCTTCTCCCAAAAGGAAGGGCAGAGCTGCATACAGCATTCTCACCTAGGCTTCACAAAATTCCAATCAGATGAGTTGGTCCCATCTTCCCGGGAGCAGAGAGAGGCTAGAGAGGCTGGAATTAATCAAAGCACCATCAGGAGTGGGAAAAGGCATTCTCCATAACAAATGCCATTTTATCCCTCTTGCTACATCAAGATTGGCTCAGGATTTTAGTAACCCAGGCCTAAGCCAGGTTGATTTCCTACCTTCAAATGGCATTCTTGATATAGGATAAAGAGTCCTAAAATTTGTATGGAATCACCAAAGACTCTGAATAGCCAAATATTGAGAAAGAAGAACAAAGCTGGAGGCACCACACTCCTTGATTTTAAACTATATTACAAAGCTATAGTAACCAATATAGCTTTAGTTATATGTATATAATATATATTATATATTTTATTTATTTATTTATTTATTTATTTATTTATTTATTTATTTATTT
>NW_023270323.1:38810708-38897738 GCF_011800145.1 Mirounga leonina | reverse complement strand
TTTATTTATTTATTTATTTATTTATTTATTTATTTATTTATTTATTTATAGCATAGTATTGGCAGAAAAACAGACACATAAATCAATCTAACGGAATAGAGAGCCCAGAAATAAACCCATGCATATGTGGTCAATTAATTTATGACAAAGGAGCCAAGAATATACACTGGGGAAAGGACAGTCTCTTCAATTAAATGGTGTTGGGAACACTGAAGAGCCACATGCAAAAGAATGAAACTGGACCACTATCTTATACCATCAACTCAAAGTGGATTAGGGGCACCTGGGTGGCTCAGTCGGTTAAGCGTCTGACTCTTGATTTTGGCTCAGGTCATGATCTCAGGGTCGGGAGATCAAGCCCTGCGTTGGGCTCCATGCTCAGTGGAGAGTCTGCTTAAGATTCTCTTCTTCTCCCTCTGCCCCCTCCCCCACTCACTCTCGTTCTCTCGCTTTAAAATAAATAAATAGATAAATAAATAAATAAAATCTTAAAAAAACAACAAAAAAACCCAAAATGGATTAAAGACTTAAATTCAAAACCGGAAACTCCTGGAAGAGAACAGGTGGTAAGTTCCTTGATATTGGGGCAATGATTTTTTTGGATTTGACATGAAAAACAAAGGCAACACAAGCAAAAATCAACAAGTGGGACTACATCAAACTAAAAAGCTGCTGCACAGCAAAGGAGACCATCAACAAAATGAAAAGGCAACTTATGGAGGAGAAAATGTTTGCAAATCATATATTTAATAAGGGGTTAAAATCCAAAATAAATATAGAACTCCTACAACTCAATAGTAAAAAACCAAACAATCAATTAAAAAATGAGTAGAAGATCTGAATAGACACTTTTTTTCAAAGACATACAGATGACTAACAAGAATATTTTAAAAGTTACATTGAAATTGTACCTTTTGAATTGTACCAACAGATACATTAAAAAGGTGTTCAACATTACTAATCATCAGGGAAATGCAAATCAAAACCACAATGAGATGTCACCTCACTACTCTTAGGATGGCTATCACCAAAAGACAAGAAATGACAAGTGTTGGTGAGGATGTGGAGAAAAGTGAACACTTGTGCACTAGTAGTGGGAATGTAAATTGGTGCAACCATGGAAAACAATACGGAGGATCCTCAAAAAATTAAAAAGAGAACTACCAGATGATCCAGCAATTC
This sequence comes from Mirounga leonina, assembly GCF_011800145.1. Lineage (NCBI taxonomy): Eukaryota > Metazoa > Chordata > Mammalia > Carnivora > Phocidae > Mirounga > Mirounga leonina. Next base: position 38,896,556 of record NW_023270323.1, on the reverse strand, counting down.
CACTCCTGGGTATATACCTGAAGAAAGTGAAAACACTAATAGAAAAGATATCTGCACACCCATGTTCATTTCAGCATTGTTTATAATAGCCAAGATACAGAAGCAACCTAAGTGTCCACTGATGGATGAATGGATAAAGATGTGGTATATGTATAGACAATGGAATATTATTGAGCCATAAAAAAGAAGGCAACCCAGCCATTTGAGACAACAGGGATAGTCTTTGAGGGCATTAAGCTAAGTGAAATAAGTCAAGCAGAGAAAGGCAAATACCATGTGATCTCATTTATACGTAGAATCTAAAACAAACAAAAACAGAAACATGATAAAAACCAAGCTAAAAAAAAAATCAGATTGGTGGTTGCCAGAGGTAAGGGGAGCAAAATGAGTGAAGGAGATCAAAGAGTACAAACTTCCAGTTATAAGATAAATACAAACTTGAGGATGTAATGTACAACATGATGACTATAGTTGGTAATACTATATTGCAGAAAGTTGCTAAGAGAGTAAATCTTAAAAGTTCTCATCACAAGAAAAATAAATTTTATAACTGTGTATGGTGATAGATGTGAACTAGACTTATTGCAGTGATCATTTTGCAGTATGTACACATATCAAATCATTAATATTGTACACTTTAAACGAATATAATGTCATGTCAATTATACCTCAAATAAGAAAAAAATCCCTAGCCTTAAAGATTGGTGAGAATTGCACCAATCTGAGTGAAGTGTGAGGGTTTGATACTGGGAATGGGCCTTGGAAGAGAAGACCTCTTGTTGCAATCACTTTGCTTCCATGAGGGAAGTCAGCTGGAGAATGAAGCTAACATGGAAGACACCAGGGTTGTGAAAATCAGGAAAACACAGGATTGGAGCCCTGACCAAAATTAGCCTGAAATGTTCCCAGGGCTTTTTCAGTTAAATAAGCCAGGAAAATCTATTTATCATTTCAGCCAGTTTGAATTAGATTTTCTGTTACTCCAACCAAATTATCCTAATCAATACATGTATATCTTATCTCTTTTAAAACTCACCTCTAAGAAGGTTTCAATAATTGACCCTCTGCATCTTTATACTTGTCTACTACTATTTCCGCTTTACCTGGCATATACTATAATTTTTACACTTAATTATAACTTATTATTAGTGTTTTCATAGTATATTTTTTCATTCTCTTTTTCTTTCAGACTGTGTCCTTATATTTAAGGTGTGTTTCTTACATACAGCATATAGCTGAGTCTTGTTTTTGTTAAAATGTTAGTCTGCCAATTTCTATTAGAGTGTTATGTCATTTGTATAAAATTAACAACTGATATGATTGATTTAATAGTTGTTAATATTTTAAAAATTTCATCTGTTCTGGGGCGCCTGAGTGGCTCAGTGGGTTAAGCATCTGCCTCTGGCTCAGGTCGTGATCCCAGAGTCCTGGGATTGAGCCCCACATTGGGCTCCCTGCTCAGTGGGGAGCCTGCTTCTCCCTCTCCCGCTCCCCCTGATTGTGCATGTGTGTGCTCTCTCTATCAAATAAATAAATAAAATCTTTAAAAAAATTTCATCTGTTCTGTTTCTTTTCCTGCCTTTTTTTTGTTTGATTATATAAATATAATTTAGTATTCCACTTTATTTCCCCTACTGGATTTCTAGTAATACCTCTTGGCATTATTTTTAGTGGTTACTTGTCTAAAGTTTGCAGTATGCATTCTTAACTAATCCTTATTGTACCATTTCATAAGCAATCTAAGAACTTACTACAGTGTACTTAGTTCCATTTATTACGCTTCTGACCTTGTGCCATTATTGTCTTATGTTTTTTCTCATCCACTATAATACATTGCCATTGTATTTACTTTCTTTTTTTTTTTTAATAAGATTTTACTTATTTATTTGACAGAGGGAGAGAGAGAGCACAAGCAGGGTGAGCAGCAGAGGGAGAGGGAGAAAGCCCCAGTGTGGGGCTTAATTCCAGGATACTGGGACCATGACCTGAGCTGAAGCAGATGCCTAATTGACTGAGCCACCTAGGTACCCCTTATATTTACTTTCAACAGTCAATAGTCTTCCAAAGAGAAAATTTTTAAAAGAGCATTTTATATTTGTTCACATCTATCCTTTTTACAATGACCTTTATGGATTCCTTCTGGAGTCATCTCCCTTCAGGTCGAAAAACTTCTTCTAGTATGTCTTCATAGTGCAGGTGTTTAAGGGACAACTTCTTTCTGTTTCTGTTTTGATTTTGTGTTCATTTTTTAAAAGATATTTTCACAGGGTATAGAATTCAAGTTTGACTGCTCTTTTTTTCAGATGACATCCTATTGTTTTCTGGCTTCCATTTTTTCTCTGATGGGAAATCAATCAACATTTTTAATTTTTGTTCTCCTAAGTATCATTGTCCCTTTCCCACCAATCTGGTTGCTTTTAAGATGTCTCTAGGTACAGTTCTCTTTTTATTTATCTAACTTAGTATTTACTAAGATTCTTGGATATATGGGTTTGTTTCTTTTATGAACTTTGGAAAATTCTTCACCATTACCTCTTCAAATATTTCTTTTTGCCCCAGCCTCTCCTCAATTCCTAGATTCCAGCTAATTATATGCTAGATTACTTGATATTGTCCTATAGGTCTCTGGTTTCTTTGTTCTATTTTTTTCTCTCACAATTTTATTTATTCTTCAGTTTGGATAATTTCTATTGACGTATCTTGGGGTTCACTAGTTCTTTTCCTTGTGGATATGTCTGCTCTTAAGCTCATCCAATGCATAGTTCATTTTAGATACTATAGTTTTTTAGAGTCCTTTTTTTAGAGTTTCCATTTTTCTGCTGAAATGCTCCATCTCTTTGCTCATTTTGTTCATCTTTTATCTAAATTCTTCAGTGTTTTTGTAATAGTTATTTAAAAATTCTTGTCTGCTAATTCCAACACTTGGGTTATCTGTGAGTCTGCTTTCCTTATTTTATTCCTCTTGATTATAAGTCATACTTCTTCATTTTTTCCCCATATCTTGTCATTTTTGTTTTAGACATTTTGTGTATGTTTGTTTATAAGTAGTATTCAGCCCCAGAAAAGGCAATGCCCTTTCCTCTAGCAGCAAGCCAGGTTGAGAGGCTGATCTCTTCAGGTACTCAGAATTTGGGGTTGGCACGTTAGTTAATTTCAGTTCAGTTCACCTCTGGTATCAGATATCTTGAGCATGATCAGGTTCTTCCCTCCAGCAGAGCTTTGAAATCTAAGCACCATGAAACAATGAGATATCTAAGCTTTCCAGTAGAGTCATCGGTTTCTTGTGCCACAAACACACGAAGTCATCCAGTCATTGTGATCTGGAGGGCACGGGGAGCCACAGGTCAACTCTATCCTATTGTTACCATGCAAAGATTTCAGTCCAGCACGTCAGACCCTCTTCTTTTTCTTTTTTTCTAAAAGAATCCTGAAATTGAGAACTTTCTGTAAAATTTCCAATATTTCATGTTGGCAAATAATTCAAAATTCTTTTAAAAGGTAGTCGTCCCTGACAAAATATATGTTAGCTTAATTCAATCCATGGACCACCAGTTCTCAGTCTCCAGTATAGTCCAACTTCCTCATAGTAGACAAGAAAGAGAAGACCCCAAAGAACTTTAACCTTACTTCAGCAAACAGGGCTTTCTGAAGTTAAAGAAAATGTTTTAATTCTTAGAAGTTTAAACATGTTTAAATTTGGTTGCTCGTTTATTATAAGGCCTTTTTGTCAAGGATTTTGCAAAGTTAGGAAATATAGTAACTATCCATCCAGTTGTATGTGGCATAGAGGATTAGCTTATTAGTTATGTTTAAACGTCAATTTTCCACTATGTAGACAGGTACATCAGTGGTAATTCCAGATAGGTAAGGAAATAGGCAAATTTAAAACACCTCAAACATATCATTTTTTAAAAAATCTTATAGCCATATACCAATTTAGTTCTGTATTTCCTGAGAAACATAACTATTTCTCCCTACAACTGACTTCTGTGGGCATGAGATCTGCCAGAGAATAAGACTATGAGTATATATTCCTGGAAAAATTTGTTGCAATTCAAATTTAATTCTTTTTAATCTTTTCATGCCAAAGTCACATTTGCTATTTAGAGAAACCTATTTGTTCAGCTGCTTACCTGGTTGGAATGACAAAGAAAGGACAGTCAATATCTCTTCCTGCAAACCATTTTAATATTCCTGTTTCTCCAGACAAAGTGACCCTAAATAAACATGATTATGGGTGCTGAGGTGCTATATTTTGTAATTAAAACCTAAAAATCACTCCTTGTCTTATATTCCTCTTCACATACATACATATATACTCGTCCCTTTCTACCTCCTACAAGCCCAGAACCACAATTCTGCAACTAACTGAGATGGATGTATTTTATGATGTATTTATTTCTCTCTCCAAGCTCTGAAAGAAAAACTGGCTGGAAGCCAATGAGCATTAAGAACTCATTTCTTGGCAGGCAGCTACTATTATTTGTTCAAAACATATTCATAGAGTTGCCACTGTAACAACTTGGAAAGTAGATTAAAATCACACCATCTTTTCCACCCCCCAGTAACTTTGCATTTCAATGCCTCCCTGAACATTTCAGGAATAATCAACAGGACTCAGACTTTTCTCTTTCAGCTTGAAGGCTAGAAGTTTGAATGATGGGGATGTCAAGTCTTGGAAGATTTGACTAAACTCCACTTCCCTCTTCTGCCCCTCAGTGTAGGCCTTCCCTAAGATTCTTTTTCTTGTTCCTCACTCTCTTCCTCAAAGCTCTTGCATCTCCCTTGGGGTCAATGATTTCTTATAAAATAAATATTTACAAGATCAATGATTAATGATCTTATATAGGATCAATGATCTCCTGTTAGTTTGCAGATCTAACATCACTTTCTTTGTATGTGGCAAAATATACACAACATAAAATTTGCCATGATAACCATTTTTAAGCGTGTAGTTCAGGGGCACTAAGTGCATTCACATTGATGTGCCCCCATCACCACCATCTGTCTCCAGAACTTTTTCATCTCCCCAAACTGAAACTTTTTATCCATTAAACAATAATTCTCCATTCCTCCCTTCACATGGCCCCTGGAAACCACCATTCTACTTTCTGTCTCTACAAATTTGACTAGTGTAGGCACCTCATATAAGTGAACTCATACAGTATTTGTCCTTTTGTGACTGGTTTATTTCACTTAGCATAAAGTCTTCAAGGTTCATCCATGTTGGAGCATGGATCAAAATTTCATTCTTTTTTAATGCCAAATAATATCCATTGCATGTGGATACTACCTTTTGTTTATCTCTTCATCTACTGACAAACATTTGGTTTGTTCCACCTTTTGTCTATTGTGAATAAAGCTGCTATGAACACGGATGTACAAATATCTATTCTAACATCTCTTCTAGCTCCCTCTGTCCTGAAACCTTGTCGGGGGGATAGGTGTTTCATTCAGAAGGAGGGGTCAGCCATAGCAGAGCTGAGTGAAAGCGTCCAGCAACAGTTGGAAATGCGGTGCTCAAAGTATCTTTATTTCATCCATTTTTAGTGTCACTGCTTGAACTTAGGCCCTTAATATTTCTACCTCTTAGTATCCTTAGTTAATTAATTAACTAACTCCATTAGGCATGTTGTGTTTTCCTGCACCAACCTTGCAGCTGTGCCATTTTCTTTATCAGGAGAGCCCTTCTTTCCCTCTGTACCTTGCCATCTTCTTCTGGACACCTTCCTGTGCACCAGCACACACTACCTTCTCCCCTTCTTGGATCTCTTCAGCAATTTTTTTTTTAAGATTTTATTTTTTTATTTGACGCAGAGAGAGACACAAGTGAGAGAGGGAACACAGCAGGGGGATGGGAGAGGGAGAAGCAGGCTTCCCGCCAAGCAGGGAGCCCGATGTGGGGCTTGATCCCAGGACCCTGGGATCATGACCTGAGCCGAAGGCAGACGCTTACCGACTGAGTCATCCAGGCGCCCCTCACTACATTTGTATCTTTGGGGTAAATACCTAGTGGTGCAATTGCGGGGTCATAGGGTAGCTCTATTTTTAACTTCTTGAGGAACCTCCATACTGTTTTCCAGAGTGACTGCACCAGCTTGCATTCCCACCAACAGTGTAAGAGGGTTCCCCTTTCTCTGCATCCTCACCAACATTTGTCATTTCCTGTCTTGTTAATTTTAGCCATTTCTGATTGGTGTGAGGTGGTGTCTCATTGTGGTTTTGATTTGTATTTCCCTGATGCCAAGTGATGTGGAGCATTTTTTCACGTGTCTGTTGGCCATTTGGATGTCTTCTTTGGATAAGTGTCTGTTTATGTCTTCTGCCCATTTCTTGACTGGATTATTTGGTTTTTGGGTGTTGAGTTTGATAAGTTCTTTTAAACTACTAATTGTTAAGAAAAATAGTCTGGGTCAAAGGAATTGGAATGATGACCCTCACTTACAATTCCACTTCATGATGGATACATGTAATTGCCCCTCCCAGTGCTCCAGTTCTTCAGGGAGCAGGGAAGTCTCAGGGTATATGGGTTACATCCCAGAAGCTTGGATGATTGATTGAGGAGGGGTCGTTTGGAAAACACAGGTGACAGCACTTTGGTGGCACTCAGTTCGCAAAAGAAGGCATGGTAACAATTTGAGATGATGTCATTTTAATGGGGGTGGGAAACGGATAAAGAGCTATCTTCACTTCACTTCTCTTCTCATGAGACCCATACCCAAAAGTCTGCTCAGTATAATTGATTTCATGGGTCACAGAAGGAAAAACCTTTCCCCACCTCTGTGGGAAAATCTACCCTTACTGGGATGCCATCCCAGCTCATTAATGCTGTGTCTACTGATGTTCCTCACTTCTAAGTTCAATTAAATGTAAGGCCATTCATTTCTTCATTAATTCCTCCATTCCTTCATTCATTCAGTAATCACTTGTGGAGGTTTTAATTGAGGGGCTCAGAGTAAGTCACACAAATGGTGTTTAACCTTAATGGAGTTGAGAATATAGTGGAGAACCAGACAAAATAGTCACAAATAAGAATAACTTAGAAACTGTGATACATTCTATGAAGAAAGTACAGATGCTGGCCATAGAGAAACATGAAAAAGGATCCTCTGAACTTGCTTAGAGAAGTGCTTTCCAAGGTGATGATATTTAAGTTGACAGAAAGTTGAGAAGGATCTGAGCACCCTTAGAGTAGAGGGAAGAGTGTTTCAGAGGACACAGAACAGTGTGTGAGGCTCGTGGGCTGCTGGGCACAGGTAGAGAGGGGAACTAGAGAGCACAAATCCCATCTAAAGGGAAAACTTTGATGTGGTAGTCAGAGTACAGAGGATGCTACCAGATTGCCTGATTCCAGTACCAATTCTACCTCTTCCTATGCTGTGATCTCATGCAAGTTCCATGCCTCAGTTTCCTTATCTATAAGACGGGGGTTAAAAATAATACCTATGATGCAGAGTTTCAAAAGAAAACATAAGGGACACCTGGGTGGCTCAGCTGGTTAAGCGTCTGCCTTCGGCTCGGGTCGTGATCCCAGGGGCCTGGGATCTAGTCCCCCATCAGGCTCCTTGCTCAGTGGGGAGTCTGTTTCTCCCTCTGCCTGCTCTGCCTGCCGCTCTCCCTGCTTGTGCTCTCTCTCTCTGACAAATAAATAAATAAAATCTTAAAAAAAAAAAAAGAAGACATAAACTCAGATTTTTAAAAAAATAAAATTTACTAGGGGCACCTGGATGGCTCAGTTGGTTAAGTGACGGCCTTCGGCTCAGGTCATGATCCTGGAGTCCTGGGATCGAGTCCCGCATGGGGCTCCCTGCTCGGCAGGGAGCCTGCTTCTCCCTCTGACCCTCCCCTCCTCATGCTATCTCTCTCTATCTCATTCTCTCTCTCAAATAAATAAATAAAATCTTTAAAAAAAAAAATAAATAAATAAAATTTACTAGTTTTCGAAATTTAGCCACTAATTTTAAGAGGATTTTTAAAAAACTGAGCAAGTTAACCCCATCTATGAACTCACTATGGCTTGGGAGTCATCAGTTTGCAGCCTCTTGCTTGGGACCTCATGTGCCATGGTACATAGTTTGGATTTTTTTCCCCAAGTGGGAACTCACTGAGGTGACATGGTCTATGTTTTAAATGTGATGGATGCCCACTAGAAGATGGATTAGAGAGGGCAACAGTAAAGCAGTAAGACCTGGTAAGACTTCAGTGTGGTTTCTGGAAGGACTCCAGCCAGAACACTTGAATGCCCTACATCTCCTGATCAGTTACTTCCTTTTCCATCCCATCCTACCAAACTCCCATTAGTTCGGAGTCATTTTTTAAGATTGTCCTAGGTCTTCATTTACTTAAAAAAAAAAAACAAAAACCAACAACACCATAGACTTTCTTTTTTAGAGCTGTTTTAAGTTCACAACAAAATTGAATGGAAGGTACAGAGATTTCCTAATTATTCCTTGCCTCAACATGTACAGAGCCTCCCCTATTTCAACATCCCCCATCAGGTTTACCCATTTTCACCATTGATCAACCTACATTGAACATTGTTATCACCCAAAGTCCCTAGTTTACATTAAGGTTCACTCTTGTTATTATACATTCTATGGGTTTGGACAAATGTAGAATGACATGTGTCTACCATTATGGTATCATAGACAATAGTCATACTGCCCTGAAATTCCTTAGTGCTCAATCTATTCATCCTTCTATCCCCCTTACTCCTGGCAACCACTGATTGTTTTACTGTCTCCAATTTGCTTTTTCCAGAATGTCATATAGTCAGAATGTACGGTATGTAGTCTTTTCAGATTGGCTTCTTTCACTAAGCAATATGCACTTAAGTTTCCTCCATGTCTTTTTATGGTCCAATAGCTCATTTCTTTTTTAACACTGAGTAATATTTCATTGTCTGGTTGTACCACAGTTTATCCATTCACCTACTGAAGGACATCTTAGTTGCTTCCAAGTTTCGGCAATTATGAATAAAGCTGCTGTAAACATTTGTGTACAGGTTTTTGTGTGGACATGTTTTCAACTCCTTTGAGTAAATACCAAGGAACACGATTGTTAGATCATGCGATGAAAGTACGTTTAGTATGGTAAGAAATCAAACAGCCTTCCAAAGTGGCCACACCATTTTGTATTCCCCAGCAGTGAATGACAATTCCGAATGCTCCGTAACCTTACCAGCATTTGATATTGTCAGCATTCTGAATTTTGGCCCCTCTAATAGGTATGTAGTGGTATTGCATTTTAATTTGCATTTCCCTGATGGCATTTGATGTGAAGCATCTTTTCATATGTTTATTTGCCATCTGTATATCTTCTCTGGTGAGGTATCTGTTAAGATATTTGACCTGTTTTTTAATCAGGTTGTTTGTTTTCTTATTGCTGAGTTTTAAGGGTTCTTTGTGTATTTTGGATTTATTTTACTTTTGGAATCTCCTCCCCACATTATCTATTCATTTACTCTTTCACTCATTCCTTCATTTAACAAATACTTAATTTTTTAAGAAGATTTTATTTATTTGAGAGAGAGAGCAGGAGAAAGAGAGAGCATGAACAAGGGGGAGGGACAGAGAGAGAGGGAGAAGCAGGCTCCCTAAGGAGCAGGGAGCCTGATGTGGGGCTCAATCCCAGGACTCTGAGATCATGACCTGAGCTGAAGGCAGACACTCAACTGACGGAGCCACCCAGGTGCCCTAACAAATACTTATTTAGCATTGTCCTCCATGCCAGACACTGTTACAAGTACTTTACATTTAGTTCTCAGAGCTTTCTAGAGGTAGGTACTATTATTATCTCATTTTACAGATGTATTGCCCCAGGTCACACTTCTGGAATGGTGAAGAGTTTTTATCTGAGCAGTCTGGCTCCAGAAGGAGCTCAGTGTATATTTACTGGTGAAATGGATGATACTGAGATGCTTTTTCTATTCACCCCTTCTGCCTGGTTCTCTTTTGTCTCTTCCCTTTTCCATTATCTCCCGATTCCTCTTCTTTCTTGTCTTCCTCAAATTCGTAATCTCTTCACCTGACAAGAGATATTTTCTCTGTCCTTGTTAATGTATTTTGAAGTGAAGGGCTGCTATTTCTTCCCTCCAAATTGTCATTCTCATTTTCAAATATGTGCTCATACAATACTGCTCCCCAGCCCCACCCCCAAAATATATGGCAGCTTCAGCAAATGGAATCATGAGTTAGATGCCTAATACTTGCAAGCATAATAATGTTGAATAAAAATAGAGGAGAGGGACGCCTGGGTGGCTCAGTCGTTAAGTGTCTGCCTTCGGCTCAGGTCATGATCCCAGGGTCCTGGGATCGAGTCCCGCATCGGGCTCCTTGCTCAGTGAGGAGCCTGCTTCTCCCTCTCCCTCTGCTGCTCCCCCTGCTTGTGCTCTCTCTCTCTCTCTGACAAATAAATAAATAAAAATCTTAAAATAAAATAAAATAAAAATAGAGGAGAAAGAAAAGAATTCTACTTTGCACTGGAAAAAAGATAGTGGGCAATATTTCTCAAATGTCTTGACATTCTAAGTCTCTCAATGAAAGATAAATGTGCTTTCCTTTAAACTGCCTGTGAAATATTGTCATGTTTCAAATTTGTTTCAGTTATTAAGCTTATGTAATCTACTAAAGCAGAAATTAAGTTAGAAAAGTCTTGTCAGGGTTGAAAGTGGCAATAACTCATTAATCTAGACCTCTTTAAAATGAGACCGTTTCTTGCAATAAGTGTTTTTAGTTCCTAAAACGCTTGTCACCTGAGACCATGCAACTACCAGTAAATACAAATGGTCTTATTTTCCTGTGGAAAAAGCATTTAATAATATTTTGTACTATAGGTAGTGTTTCTTATGAGAGCTCTAGCCATTCATGGTTAGCCCCATGAGGTAGGGAGGGAGGTGTACATTGAGAACGGGAGACTCTCTTTTGCAAGGGAAAAGAAAAAAAATGGACACCAAGAGGTCCAGTGACCTGACATTGACTAGAGGAATAAATGAAGATACGGAGAACTCTAGGAAAGCCCAGATTTCTCTTCTGGGGGTCACTGGCCCTGAGGAACAAAGGAAAGGTGAAAGCTTAGTTTGTCTTATGTTGACAGTTTTTGTGTTGTTTTTTTTAATCTTTTAACTCACATATGATACTGGACTATTCCCCACTCTTTTATACCATTAGGGCATACATTTAGAACAGCTTTCCTGGGGGCGCCTGGGTGGCTCAGTCGGTTGGGCGACGGCCTTCAGCTCAGGTCATGATACCTGAGTCCCAGGATCAAGTCCCCCATTGGGCTCCCTGCTCAGCGGGGAGTCTGCTTCTCCCTTGGACCCTCTCCCCTCTCATGCTCTCTCTGAAATAAATAAATAGAATCTTAAGAATAGCTTTCCTGGCATTTTGCATCTGTCCAATATGGAGAGAGCACAGCAGTACAGAAACAACAGTCAGCTGGGCTCCCCTGAGTCCTGGCCCTGCCAACAACTAGCTGTGGCCCCTGGGCACGTCCCTCACTGCTCCAGCCTCCGTTCCTCAACCAGCAGGAAGAAGAGGTAGAACAAAATGATTGTGAAGCTTTTTTTTTTTTTCCAGTTGTAATAGTCAGCACCACAATTCTTTTGCCTTAGTTCCTTTTCCTTTTTGTTCTTTATAACGAGCTCACAAAACACACCTCACAAGGGAGAACGTGAAGTCACAATTGACGTACATGACTTTCTCCCTTCTGGTTTTGATTAGACATCTAATAATTCCTTTCTAAAGAATTATTTTGTTTGTGTTTTCGCAAAAAAAGGAGCAGTTAAAACCAGTCTGGGTCATAAGAGAGTGCCCATCCTGCTCAGGGGAGGGAAATGCTTCTGTCCGGCAAGGGCAAAATTACTGGCTGACAGGTAAAGAGGCTGCAGGGGGTTCCTGGCCATTAATTAGTCTGATTTCATTCTGGCACCTTGACCGTATTAAGGAACTACCTGGACCTTTCCTGTATACCACATGGTCAGTGAATGGCTGCCTTTCATTCTGCTTTGCTGTTAAATCATGTCAATATATGTGTACCAAATTTCTAGAAAATAATGTGTACAGTATGGGGCATATAGTGATGTCAAAAGCACTTCCCTAGCCTAGTGAGATTTGGATGGGCATCCAGAAATGTGCTCTTTCTTTGGGGATATGCGCTTGTCTTCCCCTTTGTTTGGATCCTTTTAGTTGCAAAGATCAGGACACTCTAAAATTGCCCTTAACAAAATGAGGAACTCCATTGACTTTTAACATTGAATAGTTCAGGCATAGCTGGATTTCAAGTCTCAAACGATATCCCTGGAGTCAGGTTCATCTGTTGGCTGGATTCCCCCATGTTGACCTTGCTATCAGGCAGACCTTTGTTGGAGACGTGAAATCCAGCAGAGCAGCCGGACTAATCTTGACAGCTTGTATTCGGCAGCATATAGAATACCCATCGCCTGGTCCCTTCAGCAAAAGTCGTGGCATTAGCTGAGTTGGTCTGATTGAGTGGGGTGTCGTCTCTGAACCAGTCACAGTGGCTGGGGGGATTGGTGGTGCAGGGGTTCAGGGATGCTCTGATAGGCTGGTCTTAGTTACAGGTCAACAGAAGGAGCTGAGAAGTGGTCAACCCCCTCATCTGAAAGGCAGCAACTAAGAATAGTGGAGGAGGAGGAGGATTTCCAAAGAGAAGGGAGGGACGACATCACCACAAGAAGAGTGAATGAATGCTGGGCAAACAAAGAGGACCAATATTGACATTATCTCATCACATGAACCTCTTGATTCAGAAGAATAAGTGAAGGGGGACTGGGCAGGCAGAGAGGACCAGGAGATACACCAAGTATGGGCTAGAAACCTGACCAGCCCAGGATTGTCTTATTCTAAGGACTGATTGGACTAAGTACTATATCCACCACTTCTCTGGTTATCTTCATCAATATTACAAGTTAGAACTCCTACAGATCCTTAGGAAAGCTGCTCCTTACAATGAGTGCACAGAGTTTTAGTACATTATTGTTTAAGTGTTGAAAAGGGTTTCTTTTTTCCCTCCCTCATTGCATTTTGGCTTTTCATAGTGTGCAATTTTGCTGCATTTATAATCATGATGTACTTTGTTTGGGGAGAATGCATTTTGTCATAAAAGCTTTTCATACAACTAGAGGACTATCAGCTTCACTATCAATATTCCAGCACAACCGCTCTTTCCCTCTGGGAAGATTTAAAATAGGTTGCGAAACTCAGACATCCAGCGGTCGAAAAACTAACACCAATTGGATTCTCTTAATTGAGAAATAATTAATTGGTGCATGACAATATGAGAGCACTACCAAAAAAGACTCCATGTATTCCTCTCACTTTCCCTATCACAAAGTTAGCATTTAAATCTAGCTTTGTTTGTGATATAATAATGTACTGCTTGTGTCCAAAGTGAGACTAAACTAATGCAAAGACTTTTCTTATGAATAGGAAAAATGAATGGTTTTTTTTTAATTTAAAGGAAACTATTTAAAATGTAATTTTTGGAAAATATAATAAAGTCAAATATAAATATTGTGAACAGATGTTTCATAAAGAAGTTTCTGAAATGAATAGTCACCATCTGGAGCCATTTACAATAAGAAGAAGGTAAGCATGCACCTGTTCCTTTCTTTAAAAAGATGTAATCTCGGCACCAAATTATAAACAAGTATGGCAGTTTCCATAAAAATGCAATATTCAATTTGCCAAAACGGTTTAGAAAAATATTGATAAAATGTAGTTTTGAAAAGTATGCTTCTAAGAGACTGTCTCTTTTCAGATTCCATTGCTTACTTGCAATGTTTTAAAGATAAAACTCTTCAAAGCGGGTGCGTGTTCTACCTTGTTGGAGACAGACACAAGCCAGAATGGCCACAGCCATGGCTGCCCCGTGTCCAAGGTGTCTCTTTGCCTGATGCCACATTGCAACCCCATCCTCTGCAATGTGGTGTTTCAGCAACTTGCACTAAGAGGTGGTTTGTTTTTCTCCATCCTTTGAATCAGGGCTGACCTTTTGACTTGCTTTGAACAACCAAATGCAGGATAAAGGACAGCATGTCAGTTCCAAACTTGACCTCCAGAGGATTTGCACACTCTCCTTCTCTCTCGTGGAGCCCTGCCACAACCATGTATATAAGCCTGGGGCAGCCTGATGGAGGATGAGAGACCCCATGTGGGAGAGCCTAGTTTTCCCTGCAAAGGCCATCCTAGAGCAGCGTGCAGCCAACCGACTCCCCAACATGTGAGAGAACCAGCCAAGGTCAGCAGAGTTGCCTATATCATAAGCCCTTAGGCTTTTGCCCTCGGCGAGAGGATTGTAATTTTTTTGATGACCCGTGATTGACAGCGGTTGATGCCAGTTGCTAAAGCATTTTAACCTCTAGCTGCTGTCCTTTTATCTCCTTCAACAATAAGCAGGTAGGTAAAGTTGCAGGGACATAGTTCAAAAGAGAAGATACAGGGATTTACAGGTAGATCTCAACATGCAGGTTGGAAAGTTTGAATACATGAAATAGGAAAAACAAACTGGGTGTAGGAATAGGGTCAAATGACTGAATAGGATAATCTATCTTTAATAATTTCAGCATATTTTTGAATATAGTTACAAATCAGGCTAGTCCCTTTGTTGAAACCCATTCCTCCCACAAGTGAATTCTTCTTGTTTCAACAGTTGGTTCCACTTGCTGTATGTTTTTTTTAAAGTTCAATTAATTAATTTATACATTAGTTCTACTTGTTTCCTGGCTAATTAATCTTAGTTAGAATAGTTTACTATAACTGCATTGACTGGGTTATAGTAACTCCATCAGCCGACTGACGTTAACTATTGACAATGGATTTCAAAGAACAGAGCAATCAAAGGTTATTTATTTATTTTTTTAAAGATTTTATTTATTTATTTGACAGAGAGAGAAACAGCGAGAGAGGGAACACAAGCAGGGGGAGTGGCAGAGGGAGAAGCAGGCTTCCCGCGGAGCAGGGAGCCTGATGCGGGGCTTGATCCCAGGACCCTGGGATCATGACCTGAGCCGAAGGCAGACGCTTAATGACTGAGCCACCCAGGCGCCCCTCAAAGGTTATTTTTTACACTTGTGATGATCATTTACCCATTACCTCCCTAGAACCCATCTTCCACTTTCCCTTCTATCCTTACTTTAAGATTTCTTTCCCCTAGTCAGTCACGTGATTTGGGTGGGACTACCCTTACTTCAAATTCCAGGGATAGGCTCTGGTCAGCTTCGGTGGTTCTAGGATAAAGCACAACACAATCAGAGTCAATAATATGCAAGGAGATGTTTGTTGGATTTCTCATTTGGAGAAGCTTGGCCGTTTTCCAGCATGATGTGAAATCTGGAATTATGGAAGTCATTTTTCTATGAGGAGATTCTGGAGTTGTCAGGGAGCCACAAAATGAGACCTAAGGATGAAGCCACACCATAAAAAGCAAAAAAGAGAGATAGAGAGAAAAAAGTGGGTTTTTGAAAAACACTGTTTGAACTGCTGGATCCAGCCTTGCCTGAAGTTAATTTTGCTTCTGGATTTTTCTCTGATGTGACTCATAAATCCCTGTTTTTATGTAAGTCAAATGGGGTTGTTTTCTTCACTTGTAGCTGAAAGATCACCAACCAATATAACCTCCACCTGTTGCTCTGTAGCTTCGCTTCAAGCAACCTAATTCAATGTGCACTGGTGTGGTATAGTGGTAAGCCCAGCTGCTTTCCACGCACCTGCATTCAGGCTCTCCTTCTCACCTCGACTCCCGCAGTAGCCTCTTAATTGCACTGTGCGCTTCCGGTCTGTGCCCCTCTGATCTATACTTTGTTACTGGGTTAATATCTTTTTTTTTTTTTAAGATTTTATTTATTTATTTGAGAGAGAGAGTACATGAGATGGGGGAGGGTTAGAGGGAGAAGCAGGCTCCTCACCGAGCAGGGAGCCCGATGCAGGACTCGACCCCGGGACTCCAGGATCATGACCTGAGCCGAAGGCAGTCGCTTAACCAACTGAGCCACCCAGGCGCCCCTGGGTTAATATCTTTTAAGCACAGCTATTATCACACTCTGTTGCTTCACAGCCTTCAGTGGTTCCCCAGTGCCTACTGCATGAAAAGCAAACATCTCCTTTTGACATTTCAGGCCTGCCTCAGTGTGCCCCAGCCATTCTCCTTAAGGCTTCTGCCCCTTAACCTTTGAGGGGCGCCTCAGTGGCTCAGTCATTAAGCGAATAGAAGATAATTTCTATTCTTTTAATTGAAAACTTCTTATTTGACAACTCAGTAATGTTTAGCATTGTTGATCGCTTTCCTGACACAGTCTCTGTCCTGGTTTCTGTTATACAACAATCTCCCCTTTTGGTCAGATCCTTCTCTACCTGATCGTTAACTGTTGGAGATTTTCCAGGCTGTATTCTAGGGCTGTGGCTCTTAGTCCATATACATTTGCTGGGTATCTCATCAACTCCCATGATTTAAAATTCTTTTTCAGGGGCGCCTGGGTGGCTCCGTCGTTGAGCTTCTATCTTCGGCTCAGGTCATGATCCCAGGGTCCTGGGATCAAGCCCCACATCACTCTGCGGGAAGCCTGCTTCTCCCTCTCCCACTCCCCCTGCTTGTGTTCCCTCTCTCGCTGTGTCTCTCTCTGTCAAATAAACAAATGAAATCTTTAAAAAAATAAAATAAAATTCTTTTTCAATGCCAATGACTCCTAAATCTAAGCCTCCAATGGAGACTTCTCTAAATTTCACACTTAAATATCCACTTGACTGTTGGACATCTTCATCTCAGACTTGTCATCTAATCTTCAAACCTGCCTTTCCTCTAGGGTCTTCCTTGCTCCTGAGAAGTTGCTACCATCTACTTAGGTGGTTAAGCCAGAAATTCGGAAGTTATGCTTGGCTCTCCCATCTCCCTTGTCCTTCCAATCTAATCAAACATCAAATCCTGTCAGTTCTAACTGCTGAACATTTCTTGTCTTTGTCACCTCTCCCTGCTCCCTATTGTCACCCTTTACTACAAGCCCAGTCACCTGTCCCCCCAGGACTGCTACCATAGTCTCCTTACTGGTTTCCCTGCTTCTACTCTGGCCTCCTTTCTTTTCTCTCTCCACCCAAGTTTTATCTTTAAAAAAACCACGAAATAGAATCGTGCCACTCTCTTGCATATGACCTCTCAGTGACTTCCCAGTGCCTTGAGAATCAAGTCCAAATTCTTACCATGGCTCATGAGGCCCTGATGAGCCAGCCCCTGCCGACCTCACCAGTTATCTTGGGGCCACTCTGCTCACCATGCTCTTCTGGGGCCTTAGGCTGCACTTAGGCTGTTTTCTATACCAGTGATATTCTTGTCCTCCTTTCTGATGGCCAGACTCAAGGGTCCCGACCCAAGTATCCTCCCTCAATGCCCCCTGAGTGTCAGCAAACCTCTCCCCATTCCGAGCCCCTTTGCACCTCTCTCTTCTGACGCTCATTACATTTGTGGTGTCCTGTGCACTGTCTGTCTACTCTCCTGGATCCTAAGCTCCTTGAAGGTGAGGACTGTATCTGTTTTGTAAATTTTGCCCCTGCACTTTAATCTTCCATTGGGAAAAAGTACTTTGCGGAAAGAAAATGAAATCCGAAAAGCACCTTCTTTTGGGTGCTTACCTAAAAAAGAAACACAAATCATTCCTTTTTTTTAAGAAAAAAAATCATGTTTACATAAGCATAAAGAACTGGAAATGAGCTTAAAAGGAAAGTGTTTTGCATAAAATAAATTTCTTTTTTTTTTTAAGATTTTATTTATTTATTTGACAGAGTGAGGGAGTGAGAAAGGGAACACAGCAGGGGGAGTGGGAGAGGGAGAAGCAGGTTTCCCACTGATCAGGGAGCCTGATGCGGGGCTTGATCCCAGGGATCATGACCTAAGCCGAAGGCAGATGCTCAACAACTGAGCCACCCAGGCGCCCCACATAAAGTAAATTTCTTAAAAATGTATTCCTAGCTCATAAAATAAGGAAGTATATACAAGAGGCACCAGGTGGCTTAGTCAGTTAAGCATCCAACTCTTGATTTCAGCTCAGGTCATGATCTCGGGGTCATGGGATTGACCCTGTTGGGCTCCATGCTTAGTGGAGAGTTGGCTTGAAATTCTTTACCTCTTCCTCTCTCTCTCTGCCCCTCCCCCACGCTCATGTGCTCTCTGTCTCTCAAATAATCTTTATTCTTTTAAAAAGATTTTATTTATTTATTTGAAAGAGAGACAGAGAGAGAGAGAGAAAAAAAAACAAGTAGCGGGGAGGGGCAGAGGGAGAGAGCTGCTGAATGGAGAGCCCGATGCGGGGCTCGATCCCAGGACCCTGAGATCATGACCTGAGCCAAAGGCAGATGCTTAACTGACGGAGCCACCCAGGTACCCCAATAAATAATCTTTAATAAAAAAAAAGTGTATACAGATGCCTTTTTAAAAGAAGATTTAAAACCCATTATTTAAATAAGTCTCTCACAAGGCAATCAATTCAGGAAAGCAAAGAAGTAAAAACTCTCAAACCTCTCAAACATATTTCTATTTTTGTACCTATTTGTTACAGCAGAGGGAATTGCTGACACAAAAAGTTAGACAGGTGGTATAAATAGGAGGTAATTGCTAATGACAATGTTGCAAGTAAAAAATTTGAATTCTAAACGTTGACTAATTGTCATTACATGCAATTTCTTTTGATAGGATCCTTTTAAAAGTAGTCCAAATTTTAGTTTAATGCACTTAAAAAATAAAATCTGTGCTACTTATCAAAAGAAAACGTGGGCTGATTGTTAGTTCAGCCTTTGTATTTGGGGTAAATGAGTCAGAACCTTCCAGCACCTAAGCTTTTCATAGGTAGTAAACTAAGATTCTCGGAAATCTTTATTAACTCTTTCTAGCCACAGAAGCAGTGTTCAAGAAGCTACAGTTTGAGAGGTGTGCTAATGGATGAGATAGGAGAGCTCAGAATATCCACGGACTTCATTCTCCCATTGCACTCAGTCAGGTTACTCCCCATGGCCGTCAGTTATCAGAGCCTTACTTTTAAACAGTTTTAAAAATTAGCATATTATAACTATATTTAAGGCCCCAAATACACCACACATAATTTTAGATATTTTGTGATCCTGATGATAACTAATACTCTTCATAGCACTATGCTAAGTGCCCTGCATACATCCCCTTAACCTTCACAATAATCTCATGTGACAGGTACTACTATTTTTTTTTAAGTTTTTTTTTTTTTTAGATTTTATTTATTTATTTGACAGAGAGAGCGAGAGCAGGAACACAAGCAGGGGGAGTGGGAGAGGGAGCAGCGGGAGCAGGCTTCCCGCTGAGCAGGGAGCCGGATGTGGGACTCGATCCCAGGACCGTGGGATCATGACCTGAGCCGAAGGCAGACGCTTAATGACTGAGCCACCCAGGTGCCCCAGGTATTTCCTTTTTTGCAGTGGAGGCAATTGCTCAGAGAGGCTAAGTAATTTGCCCACAGTCACCCAGCTAGGGGGAGCTAGAACTACCAGCCAGGTTTTCTGGCTCCGAAGCCAGGAGATTCGGCCACAGGGGTGTACTGCCCCTCATCAGATGATGAACTTGAATGTCACTGTTCTGGTAAGGCATGGCGATGATGATGCCAACCTCAGATTATGCAATAATAAAAAGTTTAATTTGATACCATATGTAATTTTTCTAACTTCCCTGAGGAAGTATTTTTCCTCACAAAGAGTTTTAACAAACAAAAATACTTCTTTAAAAAAACAAACAAACAAAAACCCAACACACTTCTTTTTTCCAGGAAATGAGAGGACTTCTCTTATCTCCGAACAAACAATGGCAATCAGTATGGGTTTGATTTTCAAATACTTCTGTTTTAAAATAGTTTAAATTCTATTTATGTAGATAAGCCCTGCCCATCTCCCTATCAGTCAGGAGGGAGGATATCCTGGAAGGCAGTCTGATGGGAAAAGCTGCACACAGCCCTGGGGAGATCTGCCCTGGGGACGATGGACTAGGCAGACACTGGGAGATAAGAATATTTTCCAAAAAAATTAATTCAGCTTACGCATAGAATTGGGAACCCTGCAGTCCAACTCACAGCGGCAGTTTTGATACCTATCACGTGCCAGGTGCTGTGCTCCTTACTTTTATCTGGTTTTCTGTCCGCTTGCTGCCCTCCCTACAGAGCCTCCTGTGCTCGTCGGAATCAGGCTGGGGCGTTACTGAAACATACATGAATCTCACTTTTTTCCTGCTTGTACCCAAAGACTCATCATTAGGCTCCTACTATTAGCAGTGGAAAGAGAAGCACACAGGCCAGTCCCTAAGCCCAGCATTAAATGAGTAGCAGACCAGGGGCACCTGGGTGGCTCAGTCGGTGGAGCATCGACTCTTGATTTCGGCTCAGGTCATGATCTCGGGATCGTGGGAAGGAGACCCGTATCAGGCTCAGCAGGGAGTCAGCTTGAGGATTCTCTCTCCCTCTCCCTCTGAGCTCTTTATCTCTCTAAAAAATCTTGTTTTAAAAAAATGAATAGCAGGCCATTCAGTGAGTTGACATTACCTCACCCCACCTCTACACCTTGCCCGAGGCTCATGAACACCCTGATGGTGCCTCACGACAGAGGTGGATGGAATGAAGAGGCATTCAGAGGCTCCAGAGGCCCAGTGAGGAAATTACTAAGCACCAGATAGGAGAAATAATGAAAGCAGCGAGAGCTCGGGAACTTACGAGCTGCCAGTGCTCTACCTTTATAACCACCAGCCTGAATAAGGCAAGATGATTGCACTTCACAGATGAGGAGACTGAGACCCAGGGAGGTCACGAAAGCAGAGCAGAACTGGGATTGAAGGCCTGAAATGTCTGACTTGAATCCAGCACTCTTTCTACTGCAGAACTGAAGGCGTGTACAGAGGCTGGGATCCAGAAACTCACTGCCTGCTAGAGCCCTGGGATTAGGGAGCACCACCCAGCACTGTGAGGGCTGTGACAAGCATGGGACATGGCTCTCTGCTTTTTGGGAGGATATAGTCTCACTTGCTTTGGGCCTCCGGTCCAACAATTATTTCTACTCTTGACTGCATTTTTCCATCTCTCTCCTCACTTACGAATGGGTTTACATTTTCTAGATCTTGAAAAAAAGTCAAAACCTTTTCCTTGACCTTGCTACGCCTTTAAGCACCTGCCTTATCTGCTACTTGTTGCCGAATCTCTTAAAAGCAAGTAGAGAGATGCTCCAAGGTGTAGTACAAAATGGAGGGCTTTTACAGGAAGGAGGGTAGTGCAAGGAAGTTATTAGCAAAAGAAGAGAAAGGATTATTTCAGACAAAATCCCTTTCTCTAGGGGATGAGCAGGGGGTCTTATCATGCGGATTACCTCATCTCCCTTTGTGGAGGGGTGGAGATGGAAAGTGCCCATGTGACAGATTACCTAATGGGCGCTGATCAGAAAATTCCTGACTGACCTCTTAAGACTACATTTCTGGGGGAGGTTGAAACTACGGTTAGGTTAGGTATTAAGCCTCAGTATGGTAATTTGGCCTAAGGGACTTTATTTTTGACAGCTGGAAATACAGAAATGATGGCTGGAGGTGGGATGGTTGACTGAGACTATGGAAGGGATGAATAATACAAGATTATGGGATGAAAAAATCTACAGACCACCTTGGGAGTGAGTGCCTGAGGTAGGGTAGAGACACAATCATTAGAAATGAAGAGATTAAGAAAATGAGAGGCCAGGATTTTGGGAAGAATATTGCAGAGTGAAATCAGCAAGCATCGTGACACCACCACATACGACTCTCAATACATGTTTAGTCAGTTAAATTGGGGAGGGAATATTTCGTAGAGATATCTTAAGAGGAATGTTTAGGTTAGAGCATTACTCTAAGAATACATTTCCACGTCTTAATAGTTTAGATCAGAGGTCAGCAAATTTTTGCCAAGTGGTAAATATTTCAGCTTTCAGTTTGCACAGTCTCTGTTGCAACTGCTCAGCTCTGCCATTGCAGCACGAAACAGTCAAAGACAAAAGGGAGTGGGCATGGCTGAGTTCTAATAAAACTTGACTTATAAAAACAAGGAGAAGGTCAAATGTGGTCCGCAAGCCACAGGTCCCTGACTCCCAGTCTAAATCAACATTGCCCAATAGAAATACAATTCAAAATGCCTGCTGATCACTTTTCTAGCCTCTCTTACAGCTATACGTGGTCACGTGACCCGATTCTAGCCCATGGGGCCTGAGAGGACAGTGGCCGAAGTGACTTGTGCAAAAGCAAAACGATAGGTGCGGGGAAAGCCCCCTTCCTGCCCACGGCAGCTGCGCATGTGTAAGGGCCGTGGCCGTGGCGGCCATCTTGCGCAAGGGGGCCCGCCTGGGACGAAAGGAGACCCTCGAGGTTCGCAGAGAGAAAACAGCATCCGGGTCCCTGGTGATGTCATTGCGCCTTGTATAATCAACAGTCGTAACAGGCTTCCTGTTAAGGGAGCCGAGGAGTGTCCTCATAGCGCGAAACCTCATTAAGTTTTCGTTCAGTCAGTCGCCACCAAAAGCAGCCCAGTCATCCTGAGAGAATGTTTTAGAATCCTTCCGGGTCTCTTTTGGGGCTGTTTTGGTTGCAGGTGGCCGCAGGAATCCAACTTCAGTTTGCTTAGACCAACAGGGCAATTTTTTACAATTAATATACCTGGGTGTTTTGTGAAACTCAGCAGAAATATGACCAGCTCTCAGAACAGCTGGAGCCATCAGGGTTTTCTCTCTGACTCCATTATTGGTCTCACCACTTTGAGGTAATAAATCCTTGGGCATTTATCAAAAAATAAAATAAAATAGAGAAAGGAAAAAAGGAAATATAATTCAAACCACAATACAGTTACCTATGTAATTTTAAATTTTCTGGTAGCTACACTGAAAATGTGAGAATTGTGCAAGGTTGATATTTATTTATTTATTTATTTATTTATTTATTTATTTATTTATTTAAGGTTTTATTTATTCATTTGAGAGAGAGAGCAGGAGCGGGGTGAGGAGCAGAGGGAGAAGCAGACTCCCTGCTGAGCAGGTAGCCTGATGCAGGGCTGGAACCCCGGGACTCCAGGATCATGACCTGAGCCGAAGGCAGACACATAACAGACTGAGCCATCCAGGCGCCCCAAGGTTAATTTTATTTATTTATTTTTAAAAAGATTTTATTTATTTATTTGACACAGAGGGAGAGACAGCGAGAGAGGGAACACAAGTGGGGGAGAGGGAGAAGCAGGCTTCCTGCTGAGCGGGGAGCCCAACTCAGGGCTCGATCCCAGGACCCTGGGATCATGATCTGAGCTGAAGGCAGACACTCAACGACTGAGCCACCTAGGCACCCCCCAAGGTTAATTTTAATAATGTATTTTATTTAACCCAATATGGACAAAATGTTATTTTTTAGGTTTTCCATTTGTTTATTGCTAGTATATAGAAATACAGTCAATTTTTACATATTGATTTTATATCATTTAACTGTCCTTTTGACTTTGTATTATTTTCTTCTTAAGGTTTTCTTCTTAGATGACATTTTCCCCCAATAGGTGACATATTTACAATATTGAATCTCCACTCCATTTACAAGATATACCTCTTAATTTATGTAGGTTTTCTTGATTTATTTCATCAGTATTTTTTAGTTTTCTGTGTAAGGATCTTGCACACATTTTGTTACACTTATACCTAAGTTTTTCTCTCTTTTTGGGGGTGCTATTGGAAATTATCCAAAATATTATTTTTGTGTGTAATGACATAAAAAGTATTTAGTTATTTTACATTCCGTTTTTCAAACTGAGTCTTCTAAATCTCATGTATTTGCAGTACATCTCGATGCACATTAGCCATGTCTCAAATGCTCAATAGTCATGCGACTAGTGGGTACTGAATTGGACAAGGCAGATCTGGAATTTTTCTTGCTTACTTAAGATCACAAGCTAAGTGGAAAATAGGGAGAACTTCACTAAATTTGTATTGAACCATTTGCTTTGGGTTTCTAGAGTCTGTGCTTTTATAGATTTTTTGGTAGTAAAATTGTTGCCAATTGTTTTGGCAAAGTTGAGTTGGTTTTAAAGGAGTATCAGTTAAGGCAGGCTATATCATGCTGGGGTAACAAGCAGTCCTAGTGGCTTAACATAAGGAAGCATCACATAATGTATTATAACATGACAATATAATCAAGCACGTAAGCAAAATGTCCATTATGAGTTAGTCATCCCCTGAGTCAGGCAATGAAGTCTCCATCTTATTTTATTTTATTTTATTTTTTTGAGAGAGAGAGAGCGTATGCACGAGTCTAGGGGATGAGCAGAGGGAGGGGGAGAGAGAGAATCTTAAGCAGCCTCCACACCCAGTGGGGAGCCTGACCCGAGGCTCAGTCTCACGACCCTGAGATCATGACCTGAGCTGAAATCAAGAGTCAGATGCTTAACTAAGTGAGTCGCCCAGGCACCCTGAAGTCTCCATCTTAACACATGATTCAAGGTCTCAGGACAGGAACGGGGCTGTGTTTCTTAAATTTATCTGTTTGGAAGGGTAGCATGTTATCTTTGTTTGCGTTTCATTGGCCAAACAAAGTCACATGGCCACACCTAACTTTAAGGATGACAGGAAAGTGAAATCTTACCTTGTGCTTAGAAGACCAGGGATTTGTGTGATTAGCCCTAATATCTATCACAATTTGGCTACCTGCAAACTTTCCAAATACCATGAATTGAAAAACAATCATCATGTGATAAGTGACTATTCTGATATGCCTGATGTGTAAAAATACATATAATGGCAACCTAGGGTCAGGAAATTTTCAATAAATAATGCTGGGTTATCCAAATGGGTGGGAAAGCAGAAGTCTATTCTTATATTACACCATATTCAAATGTCAGTTCCAGGTAGATTGAAGACAAAAACAAAACTCTAAAACCTTTAGGAAAAAATATAAGAAAATATAAGTCCAGGGTTGGGAAGGATTTATTAAGACACAAAATGCACAAATCATTCATCCATTAATTTATTTTTCCATTTACCTAACAAATATTTATTGAAAGTCTACTGGATGCCAAGCACTGATCTAGGCACTGGGAATAAGAAGAGGATAAGACAAACACAATTCCTGATCCCAGAGAATTTATAGTTTAGTGGAACCATAAAGACAAAAAGGATTACAAAATGCAATGAAATTGCATTTAATTATGTTATTACAAAACTCTAAATTACATTTAATTATATGAAAATGAAAACTTCTAAAGGACAAAAGTTGTCACCAACAAAATGGCAAGACAGACCACAGGCTGGGAGAAGATATTTACAATGCACTCAACAAAAAAAGATCAGAAAAAAACAGACAACCCAAGAGAAAAATGAGCAGCAAATATGGAAAAGGAAAACTGAATGGTCAATAAACATGATCAGCATCATTCATAATGCGGGAAATGCAAATTATAAGATATCATTTAATGCATAGATTAACAGAAATTACATGTATGACAATATCATGTATTGTTGACCAGCGAGACTGCTTATAAAAGGCTGGGGAGAGTGCCAATAAGTATGACTATTTTAGAGAGCAATTTGGCTAACGTTATTCTTACCCTTCTACCCAGTAATTCTACTTCTTTGTACACACCTCAGTGAAATTTTTGCATGTGAGCTCAAGGGAACAAGCAATGTTTATTGCAGCATTGTTTGTGATTGTGAAGAAATGAAAACAATTGAACTGCCCACCAATAGGATATTAGATAAATAAATACATTATAATTTGTTCATGCTATGAAAACTTCCAGCAGTTAAAATAAATGACCTTGAGTTGCCTGTATCTAAATAGACAGATTTAAAAAATATAATTTTGAGTAAAAAGAACCAAAACTGAAAACAAAAGCAAATACCACGCTACTGTGGTTTCAGATGATACTGGGTTGTCAAGTTTTAAGACTTGCAAAACAATACTATATCTTGTTTGTGAATATAAACCAGATTTAAAAAAGGATAAAAACATACTTGTGAATGAAAATACCAAATTTCAGGGAGAGAGGAGACATAGGAAATGGGAAAGGAGTAGGATCTGCAATTATTTTTTTTAAGATTTTTATCCATTTATTTGAGAGAGAGGAAGAACATGAAGGAGGAGAGGGGCAGAGGGAGAAGCAGACTCCCCGCTGAGCAGGAAGCCCTGACATGGGGCTCAATCCCAGGACCCTGGGATCCTGACCTGAGCTGAAGACAGATTCTTAACTTACTGAGTCACCCAGACGCCTGAGGGATCTGCAATTATTATTATTTCAACATCATCAGAATGTTACAGAAAAAAATTGAAAATGAAATTACAATACAACAGCTCTTCCTGCCCATGGGTCCTGTCCCCATGCTTTAATGAAACCACCCTTTTGTCAAAAAAAAAAAAAAAAAGGGAAATTACAATACAAACGTTTTTTATTTGAATCATATCAGAGTAAGTGGTTGATGATGTAATGCCCAGCAGACTCAGACATTTCAGGGTGTATATTCTAAAACAAGAACATTTTCCTATATAACCAAAATACAATCATCAAAATGATGAAATTAGAATTGATATTGCTACTAGCTCATCTTCAGACCCCATTCAAGTTTTGCCACTTACATCAAAATGATTTGATTCAGAATCAAACACTGCATTTAGTGGTCATTTGCCTTTTTTTTTTTTTTTTTAAGATTTTATGTATTTATTTTAAAGAGGAAGATAGAGAGCACAATTGGGGGGAGGGGCAGAGAAAGAGGGAGAGAGAATGCCGAGCAGACTCCATGCTGAGCACAGAGCCCAACGTAGGACTTGATCCAAGGACCCCAAGATCATGACCTGAGCAGAAATCAAGAGTGAGATGCTTAACTGACTGAGCTGCCCACGCACCCCAGTGGTCATGTGTCTTTAACCTACTCTATTATGGAATGGTTCCTCAGTCTTCCATTGACTTTTATGGCCCTGTTGCTTTTGAAGATTACAAGTCAGTTATTTTGTAGACTGCCCTTCAATTTGTTTTTTTCTGATATTTCCTTGTGATTAGATTCATGTTGTACATCTTCAGCAGGACTGTAACAAAAGTGGTACTGTGTTGTTCTCATGGTTTGTCAGATGGCAACAATTTCAATTTGTCTCAATAATAATGTTCATTTTGATCATGTGATCACAGTGGTGTCTCCTGGGCTTCTCTACTGTAAAGGTACCCTCTTCTCCTTTAGAGGTGATAACTATGTAAGCATCCCATTCCTCTTCAAACTCTTTATTTATTCACTGGCTTATAGCTGTATGAGCTCATGATTCCTATTTTAGTAAACAGATTATAATTTATTACTATTATTATTTAATGTTATGTTGAAATCATGTATGTCCTTTTTGATCATTGGGAGCCCATTCCATTTCACTTCTGTGTCCTTTGACGGGTCCTCATCACTGTTTGAACACTTTCTTGGTTTCTGACACAAGATGTAGGTTCCAGGCTCATCTTGTACTTTCTTAGTCCTAGCTCTAGAATTGGCCAGTTCTCCAAGAAGCTCCCATTCCTCTTGGTGGAGAACAGTATTTAGAAGTCAAGCTCTGTGTACTAGGTGTGCTCATTGTGAATGGGGTGTCACTGCTCCCAGTGGACAGAGCTAGGAAATATATATATATATTTACATCTATTGCTTTTGTTGATCTCTAAATATGGAAAGCTTTATGTTTTCACCAACACATCTAATTCCAGTCCAACAGATTTTATTCTAGTTTTTTCCCTTTCCGTAGAAACCTGGCTCCTGTTATCCTTATTACATTTATTTGATCAATTCCCTGAAAGATAGCTCATCTTCTATCTCTTCCATTACACTTTCCCCCATGGGGCAACTTTCCTCTCCCGTTTGGGCTGTCTCCCCAAGCCAGAGGCTGCCCCTCTGTGTAGACACCCTCCTCAACCCTTCTGGGCTCTGACACTCCATACCCTTTCTTTCACATGGAGGTCCCATGTATCTATTGTGCTCAAGCTTTGCTTCTCCGTACTGGGCCACCGTGGCTTCCTCTATTCCCAATCATGGAGGCCTCCTATGCTCTACCTACCAAAAAAATGTCAAGACAAATATGGTGAAATGTTTAGATTTGACAAAGCCTGGGTAATTAATGGGTATATGAATGTTTTCTACAGTATCCTTTGCTTTTCAAACTGTATATGATAAAGTTTTCCTTTTTAAATTTCCAATGCATCACAGGCTAACATCTTTGTAAATAAAATAAAATGAATATCTAGGAAAATGAAATTAAAAAACCAAACACATATGAGAAATAAGACACCTAATTTTTTTTTTTTTTAAGATTTTATTTATTTATTTGACAGAGAGAGACATAGCGAGAGAGGGAACACAAGCAGGGGGAGGGGTAGAGGGAGAAGCAAGCTTCCTGCCGAGCAGGACCCTGGGATCATGACCTGAGCTGAAGGCAGATGCCTAACAACTGAGCCACCCAGGCGCCCAAGACACCTAATTTTTATTAGATTCAACAGACATAGGTGACTCTGTGAAATTGCTCTGAAAGTTTTTAAACGCGTTCTCTCAATTTCTGCACTCTTCCCTCTGTTGACCAGAGAGTTGTGTGAAGCGGCAGCCATTCCTGGCCTGCAGTCTGAGTAGTACTGCTGACCACACTATCTTTTAAAGATTTTTATTTTATTTTGAGAGAGAGAGCGAGCGAGCATGGAGGGAAGGGGCAGAGGGAGAAGGAGAGAGACAATCTCAAGCAGACACGCAACTGAGCATGGAGCCTGACACGGGGCTCAATCTCACTGCCTTGAGATCATGACTTGAGCTGAAATCAATAGTCAGACGCTTAACCCACGGAGCCACCCACGTGCCCCTGCAGTCCACATTTTTGATGCAGCCTGGCTGGGTCCGAGGACCCAGAGTGGGATCCCACAGGACCAGCCAAGAGTGTCCTTGGCTTCACACAGGATAGAAATGAAACACGAGCTGAGAGGACGTGAGAGCAGAGTTTATTGAAGACACAGAGAGAATAGATACAGACAGAGTGTCCAGGAGACTTGGAAAGGAAAGGAGAGTGAGTCTCATCTTTGGTTGGGGGCCTGCATTTTTTATGGAGGAGGGTGGCCTGGTGCACGTGTCTTCTCAGTAATCCAGGAACAAAGACAAGTGTTTAGCTGTCCTCTGTAAGTCACTTCGGCCCTGAGCCAAGGGTCTTGATGAGTCAGTGGTCTTGGCAAACATTCATCATGACCGCACCCAGTCACTCCTTAGATGCTATCTATTGTGCTGGAAGACTCCAAAGACAATATTAAATCCTTGACCTTTATACGGAGGACATACATGATCTGTTCTATAAGCCCTGTGTAGGGCAGGGGTTCAGGTCTTAGCAAGGAGAGAAGCAGGAAAAAGAGCAAAAAAAGTAATTTTTCATGGGGTTCCTTCAGTTTTCCTATCTCACTTTTTCATGCTTCACATATGACATTTTTAAAAAAAGATGAAAAAATATAAGGGGCACCTGGGTGGCTCAGTCAGTTAAGTGTCTACCTTCGGCTCAGGTCATGATCCCTGATCCCAGAGTCCCTGGATCCAGCCTTGCACTGGGCTCCCTGCTCAGCGGGGAGTCTCCTTCTCCCTCTGCCCCTCCCCCTGTTCCTTTTCTCTCTCTCTCTCCCCCTCACTCTCTCTCAGATAAATAAATAAAATCTTAATAAATATATTTTAAAAATACAGATACATAACAAAACCAAGGGCCTGGCTTCTGCCTTGAAAAGTCAAAGGTGTGCCCTTGAATTTGCGCGTGTCTCCACGATGATCTTTTGCAGGCATTCATTCTACTGTCAAAACACCTTGCCAATATAATGGTGTTTGGGGACTAGAACGGTAGGGTGCTCTGACCCTGGCCTCTGGGAGTCTAGAGAGGAGAGGAGGGAAGGAGCCAAAAGACCAGGAGAAGGAGACGGCAAACTGGCGGCGCCCAGAGCCAGGGGAAAGCCTCTTAAAAAGCGGGAGACCGTCTGCAGGGAGGAGGCGGTCCCGGCTTGTGGAGGGTCCCATTATAACAGCTGCATCTGCGTCCTGGCCCTGTCTTGGCGCTGTCCTGGGTCCATCGGGTTTCTGGCTCCAGAGCCGGAGTCATTCAGCGAGTGCAGGCAGCCCCTCTGAAAACGCCACCTTTGGCTCCAAGGTTTGCAGACAAGCCATCTCCCTGGGAGGCTTGTCTTCTGTCATCCGTGTGGCGCGGCCATGGTCCCTGTCGTGTCTGGGATCCTGTAAACAGAACCACTGTGGGAGATGAAAGATAAGGGACAGATGTGTGAAAGAGAACAGAGCAAAAATCAAGTACTGCCTGGTTTTCTCTACCAGTCCACACGGACAGGGCTCAATCCAGATTTCCAGGGAGCTGGACATGTCCGTGGCCCGGGTGCTCTGTGGGCAGCGAGTGTCTTCATCACAGAGAATGGGAGTCTTCAGGGTTTCCCTCAGAGGTGCAACCAGTTTAATTTGAAGATGTGCCAGCTTAATGCCCTCTCCCCAGGAGCCTCAAAGACCATCTCTTAGTGTGATTTTTCCAGCAAAATATTTACCAGCTTTAAAAAAAAAAAAAGAGTATGTTTAACTTGGAATTTTCCATAATAGTTTCAAGTTTTTTTTTTTTTTTAATGAACTCTTTAGTGCAGCCATGTGGAAAATATTATTCTTTATGTTTCCTCTGCTAGAAGCCTTCAGATTGCATTTTCCTTCAGGTTTATGGTGTTGCTCTCAGTAGCTGAGAAGCCATCTTGAGAGGTGGCCCTGAGAATTTTCTGGAGGCCGGGTGAGGTCTGGACACCACTCCCAGGTGGTCTGAGAACAGGGTGTTCGGAAGCCAACTCAGCATTCTGGGTCTGGAATCGTTTCTCACCTGGTTCCTCTGAGCAGCGCTGCTTGTTCTAGGAGACTGTTTTCCTTCCAATGTGTGAACTGGGATTTTTGGCTGTATGTGCTCATTAAGAAAACCCATGTCACTTGTCACAAGTGTAAAAAGAACGTTTCAAATGTTCCTGGAAGACTTTCAGCTGGTTCATGTCCATGCCTGGGTCCTCCCTATAATTTTTCCTATTCCTCCCCTCCCCAAGATGTCAAGTGGAGTTATTTCTGATGCAGAATGATTGCAATGTTTCAGCCAGGCAGACGGGCTGTGCGTAGGTAATGGATGAAGTCATTGATGTGGATGACTAACTGACATTGTAAAGTTCTTTCGGGATAGGGTGAGGGGGGTTGTTGGGCTGGGTTTCTGTTAGTGTGGCCAAGAAATAAGATTTACAACCCATCAGGGATTTAATACCCTTTTGCGGACATGCTCCCAATGGAGCTTATTAAATATAGAGGCTTATTCTAAAGCAAGGAAATCTGATGGGTGTGAAAGTACAGGGGAGAAAGCAGAGCCTTTATTTCCAAACATTTATTCAGGACAGGATTTTTCCTAATGAAACTCCATTTAAATGTAATTTTTCTGATGCTGTTTGATCCTATTTTTTCTACTATCTGATTACCGACAGAAAGTGTCCAGTGAGATCCTTCTGTGTTTGTAGCCAACGTAGTTTATTTAATTGAAGAAGGGAGCCCTAGTACAAGCACAATGGCACAGTGGAGTCCGACCCCCGGGGATGAAGGGGTATTAACTTGCATTCAAAATAATATGACTCTCCAAAGAATGAAAAGACAAGCCACAGACTGGGAGAAATGCTTTGCAAAACATGTATTCGATAGAGGACTTGTATCCAAAAGATACAAAAAAATCTTAAAAACTTAGCAGTAAAAAAACAAACAATCCAATTAACAAATGGGCAAAAGATCTGAACAGATATCCACCAAAGAAGACAAGCAGACGGAATAAGCATACAAAAAGATGCTCAACCTAGATGCCATTAGGGAATTGCAAATTAAAACAACAATGAGACACTACTGTATTCTTCGGAGAATGATGAAAATCTGTTAACACTGACAACTGCAAATGCTACCCAGGTTGTAGAATGACAGGAACGCCCATTCATTGCTGGTAGGAATGCGAAATGGTAGAGACATTTTGGAAGGCCATTTGGCAGCTTCTTACAAAGCTAAACAGTCTTACCATACGATCCGGCAATCATGCTCCTAGGGATTTATCCAAATGAAAACTACGTCCACACAAAAATCTGCAGGTGAATGTTTACAGCAGCTTTATTCGTAATTGCCCTACATTGGAAACAACCACGATGTCTTTTGATAGGCAAATGGGTAAATAAACTGTAGTGCATCGCACAATGGAAATGAGCTATCAACTCATAAAAAGCCATGGAGGAATATTAAATGTTTATTTCTAAGTGAAAGTAGCCAGTCTATGGCTACATATTTTACGATTTCAACTGTA
Source organism: Mirounga leonina (assembly GCF_011800145.1). Taxonomy (NCBI): domain Eukaryota; kingdom Metazoa; phylum Chordata; class Mammalia; order Carnivora; family Phocidae; genus Mirounga; species Mirounga leonina. The sequence continues at coordinate 38,864,180 of NW_023270323.1, read as the reverse complement.
TGATATTCTGGAAAAAGCAAAGCTAGAGACACAGTAAAAACATCAGTGGTGGCCAGGGGTTGTATGTGGTGGGGGAAGGACAAATAGGTGAAGAACAGGATTTTTAGGGTGGTGCAACTATTCTGTATGATTCTGTAATGGCAGATACATGACAGTGTGCTTTTATCAAAGCACACAGAACTGTACCACACAAAGAGTGAATGCTAATATCAACTATGGTCTCTATTAATAATTATATATCAATATTGGTTCATCAACTGTAATAAATGTAGCACACTAATGTTAGATGTTAGCGATAGGAAACTGTGTGTATGTGTGGGCGGGGTGTATGGGAACTCTGTATTATCTCTCAATTTCTCTGTAAACCTAAAACTGTCCTAAAAAGTTGTCTGTTTAAAAAACAACAACAGCAACAGGACTCAAATGATCCGTTTTCATCATAAAGGAAAACTCTGTCTTTTGCTTCATCTTGTTTCTGTGCCCTTGGCCATCTTGTCCACCTTGTCCACCACTGGATCCCCAGGGCACATAGTAGGTGCTCAGTAAAGACTACTGAATGAATATGCTCACAAAAGTTTAGCCAATAAAACTCTGCTCTTATGTCTTTTGTGCCCTCTTGGATCAGATAAACCTTGACAAAATGCAAATCACTGTAATCAGTTAATATGTATGAAACATTCAGTGTGTGTCAGGCATTTTTCTAGACCCTTGACATGCAGTAATTCATTTATTCCTCGTTAGAACCCTATGAAATAGGTACTTGTTTTACAGATGAGGAAACTGGGCCATAGAAAGTTTAAGTCATTTGTCCAAGGTTATAGGACTCATAAGTGGTAGAGTCAGGATTTGAACACAGAAAGTCCAGCTCCAGAGGCCACACTCTTTTGACAACTCTGCTAACGTAGGAAATGTGGGCATAAGGAGACATATCAACAAATAGTCTTCTTTCAGGATATTTCAATCCATTAGGATAGCATGCACAAATTCTGCAAACAATAGAGGGCTGACCTCTTTCCATTGGAACACTTTTTTATGGGCCAGCCCAAATTGGCCTGTGTGGGACTGCTGGGTCATTTCTCTGTGTCCTGAGCTTAGTTTTCCCATTACATACGATCACAGTCAACACTCAAGAGCTATTGACATTACTAACTAATTGCTTCCTCTGTGTTTGTCTACCCCCAATTAGACTCAGACTCCTTTAGGTCAGGGATAAGTTCTTATACTTCACTCTCTATCTGCATGGTAGGTGGTTAATTAATACTTTTGGGCTGTTTAAGTGTTGGGAGAATGCTCAGTGAGAAAACAAATTTAAGTCCAAATTTCAATAAAATGAAATTCAAAAATATTGTGTGTGTGTGTGTTTTAGGACTTTTGGTGGCAAATTTACACTTTATTTACCTTTGATTCACTATGAAAGTCATGGTGTTTGATATTCACCATATCTTTGATGGCCCATTAGAGGGCAAAGTGCTTGAGTAAACCATTAACATACAGGTAGAGAGGAGCTCATTTTTGGATCCCGGAGTTCAGAGGTCAAGGGTCAGAAAGGTAGCAAGGAGTCTGTCTTGGGGAATTGGAGATCAGTGTTTTACTGGGATACTTGTCACAGACTGTGTGACTGGGACAGACCATTTATATTCCCCGAGCCTCAGTTTCCCCATCCATTACATGAAGCTAATTCTACCTGCTCTGTCTACTTCTCAGGGTTTTTGTATCAACCGAGCCTTTGGTGAGTGAAAGATCAGGATGTCACATAACTTGAAAGAGAGAAGGTGGTGGGAAAGGATAGTGATGAAATATTTTGTGATTCATCTTCATTATATTCTGCATCAGAGGCTTATTGTTTGAAACAGGGCAGCATAAAAACACTTCTGCTTGCTGTTTTAGACTATATAAGATTTTCTACAGGAGGGTTAACTCATCTGGGTCAAGGACTATTGAAGGACATCAAGTTAATGCCCTGTTTTCTCCCTCAATAGATTTCCCTCAAATGGGCTTGAAATATTCGTAACCACTCCACTGTTGTGCAACTGAGTAGTGAGAACAAGTACCTGTTTGTTACTCATAACAATGGTTGTAACAGTATGTCTTCTACTGGGGGAAAATTTAAACCATCATTCCATAATTTTCCTACCAGTTAATCAGTTGTTAAATAAAGACCGGCAGCAAATAAGTGCCAGCAAATCATCCACATTCTATTTCATATTTGCTGACGGCCATGAGAGCACTTTACAGTCAATGGCAGGTGGTGGAAACAATTACCAGGTTGCCCAAGAAGAATCACTATGATGCCACCCTTACCTTTGGAACCAGAAATCAGCAAATAAGGTTTTGAGAGCTAAGTCTGGGCTCAAGTAAGAGGTATGAGAATGGTCGAAGCAAGGATACAAGCCCCTTGCCACCTCATTGTCCAATTGGATTCTGTGATTGATCCCATCTGTGGGTATGAAGGCAACTGGACAGAGAGCTTGTCCACTGTCCAACCATCACTGTTCTTTCTTCTCATCCCCAGAGAATAAGGAAGCCGAACAGCTTTGGCAGAAGTGCCATAGGCAAGCTCTACCAGTTTGGAGATTGCCGAGAACTGTCAAGCTCAAGACACACTTGACCAGTCTTTCCCCCACTGCCTCCTCAGCACAGAGGGGTGGTACCAAAGAAGGAAGAGAATGAAGCCTCATAATCAGGAGGCATTTCAGTGTTTAATTATGCCCACTGTCATGAACTACTTTGGAGCAGAGGTTGAGTTGTGTGTGTGTGTTTCCAGTCTTTGAGAGAGAAACTTTGGCCCTTAGAAGACGGTTTGTCAGAGACAATGTAATTATCTGAAAGTATGCACTCGAAGTGAGATATGGGAGGAGTGGAGAAAAAAGTATTTGGGGGGAAGCATGCATTTCGGTGATTGCAACTTCCTGATTCACACTGATGCCAAACTCTGGGATCATTCTAGATGGGGCTGCAGAGAGGGGAAAGAAGTGCAGCGGCGGCCCAGGACTAGATTCTGGAGCCCCTCACTCAGGCAGGGTGCTGTTTGAGTTTGGGCCCCCATCCATTTTTGAGCCCTTGGTGAGTCACTTCAAAGTGGCCCAGATGCACCCCTGGACGCGTACACCTTCAGGAGACATTTAATGGTAAAAGGCAGGGGGCTGGGGAGGGTTGAAGCTATTTGAGACTAGCTTATTTCCTCTTTCCAGGCCTCATCTTCATCATTGGTTAAATAGAATAATAATGATAATTTCTGACCAGTAATTCTACTTCTCAGGGTTTATCTGAAGAAAATGAAAACACCCACTTGAAGGGATGTATACACCCTTATGTTCATTGCAACATTACTTACAATAGCCAAGATACAGAAGCAACCTAAATGTCCATTGACTGGGGAATGGATAAAGATGTGATATATATGCAATGGAATACTACACAGCCATCAAAAAGAATGAACTCTTACCATTTGCAACACGGATGGAGCTAGAGAGTATTATGCTAAATGAAGTAAGTCAGACAGAGAAAGACAAATACCATATGATTTCCCTCCTGTGGAATTTAAAGAACAAAACACATGAACAAACACAAGAAAACAGAAACAGGCTCGTACATACAAGAAACAAACTATTGGTTGGGGTGGGGGGCTTTGGGGGGATAAGGTGAAATAGGGGAAGGGGATTAAGAGATATAAACTTCCACTTATAAAATAAATAAGTCACAAGGATGTAACGTACAGCAAAGGGAATATCATCAACAATATTGTAATAACTTTATATGGTGACAGTAACTAGACTTATTGGGGGATCATTTCATAACGTATAAAAATGTCACATCACTATGATGCACATCTGAAACTAATATAATAGAAAAATAAGAATCTCTACCTAAGAATGTGCTGGGGAGAGGTTAAATAAAACAACGTATGTGAGGCATCTAGCACAGTGTATCGCATGTAGTAAGAATTCCATTGTTGCCAGTAATTATTGTTTCACATGATATTATGCTGGGGTTATTTGCATATATGCAGATCACTCCCATTTGATCATAAATCTCTCAGGGGCAGACACTGAGTACATTCTTTTTTTTTTTTTTTTTTAGGAGCTGGCTGAAAGCCCCTTGGAGGCAAGGACCTTTTCTTTTTTTTTTTTTTTTATATATATATTTTTTTATTCTTATGTTAATCCCCATACATTACATCATTAGTTTTAGATGAAGTGTTCCATGATTCATTGTTTGTGCATAACACCCAGTGCTCCATGCAGAATGTGCCCTCCTCAATACCCACCACCAGGCTAACCCATCCTCCCACCCCCCTCCCCTCTAGAACCCTGTTTGTTTTTCAGAGTCCATTGTCTCTCATGGTTCGTCTACCCCTCCGATTTCCCCCTCTTCATTCTTCCCCTCCCGCTACCTTCTTCTTCTTCTTTTTTTTTCTTAACATATATTGCATTATTTGTTTGAGAGGTACAGATCTGAGATTCAACAGTCTTGCACAATTCACAGCGCTTACCAGAGCACATACCCTCCCCAGTGTCTATCACCCAGTCACCCCATCCCTCCCACCCCACCCCCCACTCCAACAACACTCAGTTTGTTTCCTGCGATTAAGAATTCCTCATATCAGTGAGATCATATGATACATGTCTTTCTCTGTTTGACTTATTTCACTCAACATAATACCCTCCAGTTCCATCCACGGGCAAGGACCTTTTCTTATTCCTCTAGATATTCGTTCCTAGCAAAGGGCCTGGCTCATGGTAAACAATGTAGAAACTATGTTTGTTGAATGAATGAATGAATGAGTGAATGAACCGAGAAATGAAAAACACACTAACATGAAAAGAATGGAAATCGGAGAACAGAGTGTGATTCCATGTGCCTGTTATTTTTGCTTGAAATTAATTCTCAGATCTCTGCTGGGATCTTGGCTGACATACATTTACTGGGGTTGACTAGATTATATAATTGCTGCTTTCTGTCTCTAACCACTGTGATTATGACTCAAGTAGTGGATACATTTACGGTGCTATGTAAATAATAATTATTTTAATTATGGTTTGACCTGCACAATATATTCTAACAACGTAGCTGACTGTGCATTTGTGTATGTGCACTCTCGAGAGTGGTGGAGAAATCTCCTATTATGAAGGTACAAAGGAATCTCCCCTCTATGCACATGGTAATTTTAGAATTATAACATAGAGAAGTACAATACCACTGTAATTATAGCAAGTTTGCAGAAAGAAATGGCTTTGAAATAGTATATAATCTAAGTGTATTGTATTTAGATAATATAAAATTTAATTTTATTGACACTCTTTTATTTTTGGTGCCAGGAAAAAGGGGTAATGGCAATTTTTCAGGCTTCCTGTAAGATTATAGAAGTTCCTTCTAGATTTAAGTGTGATGTAAGCAACATAACTTTTGTAACATGCTCAGTCAAGTGGCTGGCATGTAGTAAGCACTCAGTATCAGATGTTGTCATTTGGCAACAGCATGTGTGTAAGTAAGCATATGATGTAAATGATGCGCTGTATGCATTTTTGGCATGATTTCCAAAAGGAACTCAGATTTGATCCACATGGTACCTGGTAGACCATGATCAACTACAGCAAATGTTATTTTTTGCACTTGAAATGCACAAGGGACCATTTTAGACATTGGATGGAGTGGAGAAAGGTCGGGGCCTCTGGGTCGGACATGAAGATGAATATCATAGTACCTGCTTCTAAGGAATTTACAATGAAATGAAAGAAGCAGATGCTCATGGAATAATAATAGAACTCTAACTGAGCACTTACTACATGCCAGGCACTATTCTAGGAGCTTTGCTCCTACTAACTCTTATAATCCTCACAGATGACATCAATTAAGATGTCACAGATAGCAAGCAGCTGACAAGATCCCAAACTGGGCTGTCTGACCCCAGTCCACACTCCTGACTCCTACCTTAAATTGCCCCCCTAAGGGTGTGATATAGCAGTAATGCAAGTATAATCTTCAGGAAGGGGTAAGAAAACCGCTCTGGGAACATTCCAGCCAAGAGACTGGGAAGCTTCCCCGAGGACTGGCCTTTGAGTTGAATTTTGAAAGACTGGGGGAAAAGAATGTCAAGCAAGAGAGAAGAGCTTCCTAGATCCTTTGACAGCCCCCACAACGCCCTGCAATTCTGGAGTAAATTCCTCCTCTGGGCTCCTACGTCAACTACGGTCCCCTGTCGTAACCCTTAGTACATTTACTGCAATTGCCCCCTTAAATATACACGCTGGAAATCTCTATCTTGAGCACCTAGGAGACCCTCAAGGGTTTACTACTATGATCTACCACTGACTGCTTTTTTTTCTGAAATTAGATATTTTACACCACAAAACGACTACATTTAATTTAAAAATACCACGTGCCCCACAGAACTGCACATTTATATGGTGCAAAGATACATTGAACACACAGCTCATTATTTGAAACATAGTTTTGTGGCTAAATCAGTAGGATGATTGGAGCCAAAGTAAACCTTTTAAATGCATATGTCATGGAGGATGAATGCCTTCCAATTATCTGGAGGTTAATATGGCATTTTAAATGAAAACGACAATAAATCCTACTCTGTTCTCATCTGAATACTTTATTTTTGTATCCTACTCACACACAGAAAATGCTTAGCCTCTCTAGTCCGGTAGGAAAGATACAGTAGTGGTTGTAAGATGGGTGCTACTTGATGGAATAGACAATAGAGGAAAATCAGGTTGGCACAAGGGAGCCTGAATGTATTTAAGAAATGCACAGAATTACCAACTTATAATAATTAATGCATTCTAAAAATTCTTGCCAGAAACACTACTTTACACATTATCAAATTCTGTCCCCATAAATCATAGAATATTTGAAGCATATTCTTTCTTACCCTAAAATTATTGGCTTTAAGATCCAAGCCAGCTGAACCCTATAACCTACAGCACCCCTTAGGAATAATTTAAGCCCTCAGAAAAGGGCATTCCTCTTGGAAGACATTAGGGTTGCTCCTGGGATATGGAAGGCTATTTGATTATTAAAAAATTCATTTCCTAGAATACCCAGACCTTCCAAATCATTTCTTCCTTTAGAAAACCTCTTTGGGTTAACTCTGACTCTGCTTTTTTCCCCAGAGACTCCTTGCTCACAAACAAGCTCTGGGCTGCTTGTCTGAGTGCTGCTGGTTCATCCCTTAGGTCCTCCGCGTGTCCACTTCTGGCCAAGTGTTTTCCAGGCACCCAGGGAAAGACTCCTTCCTTCAGTGGATGTCAAACTCCACATTCAAGGATGATATTGAACATTATTTTACTCATATCTGGAACAGACTAGATTCATTCACTTGCACTTTCAATAAACATTTGTTGAGTGCCCACAAGCACTGTCTTCCAGGCTTAGGGGCTAGAGTAGTTTTCAAAGCAGACAGACTCCCTCTCTTCATGAACTTCATAGTCTAAGGGGAGAAAGGAAAGAAAAAAGAAAGAAAGAAAGAAAGAAAGAAAGAAAGAAAGAAAGAAAGAAAGAAAGAAAGAAAGAAAGGAAGAAAGAAGGAAGAAAAAGAAAAAGAAAGAAAGAAAAGAAAGAAAAACAGAAAAGAAAAGAAAGGAAAAGAAAAGAAAAAGGGAAATATGTAACTACAAACTGTGATAAGTGCTGGGTGATTAGTTCTGTGAAGGGACGCACAGGATGGAGTGGTCAGTGATCACCTCAGGACAGACTTTATATCTGAGATAGGAAGGGTGGGAAAGAGGGTAGGACAGAAGGAACTTTTCCCAGGCTAAGGAAGAAGTGTGTGCAGGTCCAGAGGTGGGAAAGAGCTTGACAGATTTTCATAAGACCAATGTAGGAAGAGGGAGAGAGTGATATAGGGTGACATTGGAGGGGGCGGCAGGGTCAGCTTTGGGAGTCTGGGTTTTGTTTTAAATTCAAGAAGCCATTGAAGGTCATTAAGTAGGAAGTGACATTGATCAGATTTATGAAAGCACACTGTCCATGAGAATGATTAAAATTAAAAAGACAGACAAACATCAAGAGTTGGCAAAGATACAAAGCAAATGGAACATTCATACATTGCCAGTGAGAGCATAAACTGGTACAATTACTTGGGAAACTGGCAGTATCTACTAAAGCATGTACATTCCCATGACCCAGCAATTCCACTCCCAGGTATATTCCCAACAGAAGTGCATTCATAGGCTCACCAAAAGACAGGCATGAGAATGTTTATAGCAGTATTATTGATAGCTAAAAACTGGAAACTATTCGTGTATCCAACAACAATAGAATGGTTAAATAAATTGTGAATTCATACAATGGAATACTCCCCGGAAATTAGAATAAACAAACTACAATGACAGGCAACAATATGGGTGAATTTCATTAACAAAATGCTGACTGGAAGGAGTCAGACCCAGAAGAGTACACCCTGTATAATTCTCTTTATGATTCATATAGAATCTATGATTCAATGATAAAGGTTTTTTTTTTTAAGATTTTATTTATTTATTTGACAGAGACAGAGAAAGAGAGAGCAGGAACACAAGCAGGGGGAGTGGGAGAGGGAGAAGCAGGCTTCCTGCTGAGCAGGGAGCCCAATGTAGGACTTGATCCCAGGACCCTGGGATCATGACCTGAGCCGAAGGCAGCTGCTTAACAACTGAGCCACCCAGGCGCCCTCAATGATAAAGTTTTAAAGCAGGCAAAAACCGATCTATGGTGTTGGAAGTTAGGACGGTGGGCACCCTTGGAAGAGGCTTGTGTAGAAATGGCATGAGAGGACTTCTGGGATACCGGTCAGGAGTGTGTTCATTGTATATAAAATCACTGAATTATACATTATGGTTTGTGTTCTTTTTGTATATATTTTATATTTAAACAATATATATTTGACTTACATAAAAAATTAAGAGTTTACATTTTAGAAAGACCATCCTGATGGCTATGTGGGGAATGGATTGACAGTTGGCAAGAATAGATGTAGAGAAGCAACTGGAAGGTGATTCCTACTGAGAGGAACCTCTTGGCACAATGGGGGGGGGTGCAGTAGAGAGGGAGAGGAAGGGACAGATTTTAAATATTCCTGGAAGATAAAATCAATAAAACTTGTTAATGGCCTGAATACAGGGAGAAAGAACAAAGTATACACCTAGATGGGGGTTTGGGCAACTGAGAGCATGGTAGTGTCATTACCTGAGATGGAAAAGACTAGGGGAGAATCAAGTTTGGGTGAAAACCTATGGTTTGTAAATCAAGGCTTCCCAGCAGCTCCATTGGCACAAGGCTGATCTCAAGGGAAGTGGAGAAGGTTGAAATGACTCAGAACACCTACAGTCTTGCCATACCTGAGATAGATTCTGTGGACAGAAAAAGGGGGAACATTCTCATTCAGAAAGAGATCATTTCTTCCTAGGACTTTACTGTTTGTCTCCAATTCCTCCCCATTCCCTTAGCTCTGGATCTAACAAGGCAACCTCTGCCACCAGGAAGGCGACAAGGATATCCCCACACTTCTCTCTTAGCCAGAAAGTTCCCATTTCTTCCCCTTAGGTCATAGGTACTTGCAATTAAAGAAAAGACTTTTTTGGGGCACCTGGGTGTCTCAGTTGGTTAAGTGTCTGCCTTCAGCTCAGGATGATCTCAGGGTCCTGGGATGGAGCTCCAGGTGAGCTTGGAGTCTGCTTCTCCCTCTCCCTCTGCCTCCCCCGCTCCCCCCCTCCTTCCCCCCCCATGCACGAACGTGCACTCTCTCTCTCACATAAATAAATAAATAAAATCTTTAAAAAAATAAAGACTTTTTCTAGGAATAAAAGTAAAGGAACCCAAATACCAACCACAGAACACAAAGAGGGGAGGAAAATAAGAGTGTGTTCTGAGTTGTCTAGGGTCTGACCCAAACAATGGGGCACTGAGAGCCCATAATGTTGAAGCTGCTGGGTGCAGGCAGAGATGTCACACCAGGGTGAGGCTGGGGAGGCAGCCAGGACCCTTTATGGTGGGCTTTGCAGCCTGTGCCAAGGGTTCTGGAACTTGATCTTTTTGGAGTTGGGATAGTTAGTTGGGGGGCTGTGATCAGTCTGGAAGAGAGATGCTGAGGACTTGAAATAGGGCACTGGAGGCAAGAAGGGAGGAAAGGAAGAGATGGTGCCAAGAAGATCTGGAAGATCAATCTGAAGGTCTTGGGGACTGAACAGATTCAGATGGGGAAGGAGATGGGCTAGTCAAGGGTAACGCCCACGCTGGAGGGACCCTCGGGACTGCGAAATCAACAAATGAGAGAATGCAGGACAAGAGCAGGTTTAGAGAAGTAGCTTGAAATGGATCAGTTGAATCCTGACCTGGTGACAGCCTAAATACTGCTTCTTACAAAAACCCCCTTGCTCCCACCATGTCAAGCCCTATCCCCAGGAACTGAGTGACTGGTGGGCTGCATTTGTTCATATGCTAATGTTTGTTTCTTAATAAATAGATTGTCAGGGCGCCTGGGTGGCTCAGTTGGTTAAGCGACTGCCTTCGACTCAGGTCATGATCCTGGAGTCCCTGGATCGAGTCCCGCATCGGGCTCCCTGCTCAGCGGGGAGTCTGCTTCTCCCTCTGACCCTCACCCCTCTCATGCTCTCTCTCTCATTCTCTCTCTCAAATAAATAAATAAAATCTTTAAGAAAAAAAAATAAATAGATTGTAAACTTCTGGGAAGTAGCTCTCTATTTCTTGTAATTTCTATGGTGTCTCTTCCTGGCTACCTAGCACCCAGCCTTGCACATAGAAGGAATTCAATACGCCTTTTGAATTTTGCGGCATTTATATAGTGTGAACCATAATACTAGAAAAAAAGGTACAGGGGGCGCCTGGGTGGCTCAGTCGGTTAAGCGACTGCCTTTGGCTCAGGTCACGATCCCAGAGTCCTGGGATCGAGTCCCACATCAGGCTCCCAGCTCAGCGGGGAGCCTGCTCCTCCCTCTGACCCTCTCCCCTCTCATGCTGTTTCTCTCTCTCTCTCTCTCAAATAAATAAATAAATAAAATCTTTGAAAGAAAAAACAAAAAGGAACAGGAACATGAAAACCTACCCTGCTCAGATTACAGGAGGAAAAACATATTTTACTTCTGAATTCCTTGATTAGGAACTCTATCCCCATTATATCCACATAAACTATTTCTTTTTTTTTTTTTTAAGATCTTATTTATTTATTTGACAAAGAGACACAGCGAGAGAAGGGACACAAGCAGGGGGGAGTGGAAGAGGGAGAAGCAGGCTTCCCACTAAGCAGGGAGCCCGATGCGGGGCTCAATCCCAGGACCCTGGGATCATGACCTGAGCCGAAAGCAGATGCTTAACGACTGAACCAGCCAGGTGCCCCCCACATAAACTATTTCTAACTGCAAAGAGAATGATGGTGGTGGGGAGACCATTGCTGGAAGCCAGAAGGATGCCCGGTCCCCCCGCCCCAACCTGAGAATGATGGCTTGTATTAATCAGAACCTCTCCTATTCAGTGTGTGTCACTGTCCTTTCGCTCATGGCTGTGAGGGATTTTGGATGAGCTCACATATCCAGAAATACGTTTGGAAGGTGTAAAGTGGCATGGGAGTATTAACTCATGGAAAATGACCTGTACTTCCAGTGGTCTGTCTGGATTCGAAAGTATCAGAATAATTGAAACGTTTTTCATCTGTCCTTTGGGTAACATGTAGACACGGCTGGCCTTTATCCCCTGAATGGTGGGAAGTGCTGGTGGTATGAGGATGAGCTATTTGCCACACAGCTTTAGAATGAAACTTTAAAATGGTCAGGGAGAGGGCTGTGCATTCCAACCAAGCATCTTGGAAGTCTCTGTGCTCAAAGACCAAGTAAGTATTAAGCAACATCCATCAGACAAGCTCTTCCTCAGTCATCCAGGTGGGGTGGAGGCAGGGAACTCTTGACCGGCAAATTCCACTTTCTCAGGTTTTATTGGTGGCTTGAGGGAAAGCAGACAGCACACAGATAGGCAGATAAGATAACCACTATTGAAGTGTGAGTCTATAGGTTCAAATTGTCTTTTATTTGGAAATACACTGAATCTAATTTAAATGCCAGGACAAAACTTAAAGATCCAACTACATAACTATAGACAAATCATTGTTAAAAATATTTTGTTTATTTATTTACTTGAGAGAGAGAGAGAAAGAGAGAGCGCACTCATGAGCAGGGGGAGGGCCAGAGGGAAAGGGAGAAGCAGACTCCACGCTCAGCAGGAGCTCGATCCCAGGACCCTGAGATCATGACCTGAGCCAAGGTCAGACACTTAACCATCTGAACCACCCAGGCACCCCAGACAAGTCATTTTTTAAGTGTGTAGAATAAATGTATAATATGAATTTTTACCTGCAATAAGAGGGTCGTTCAGTAGGCTCGGTATTAGTTACACCATATGAATCACTGATGCTTACCCGGTTTGGGACCTACAGAAACGGCAGTTATATATGCCAGAACTGTCAAATGCACGCCAGAGTCTGTCACCACAAAATTCAGATGACTCACATGGATCTTTGACAGAATTTATGTAAGTTATTCTTTACCTTTTGCATGTGTGAGTCTCGTGTGTCTCTAATTATCACGAGTACTGAAACACAGCTTAAATTTACTTTGTGTGTTTTTACAAATCATGCCTTTGCACCCTTATTTAGCAAAAGATGGGTTTGTAGTAGATAATTAAATGCAAAGACTGGAAGTCATCATAATCTTGCCTGAATTCAACTAAAACGGAAATTGGTATTGGATCTCAATTATTAAAATTCTTCTGGAAGATGTGAGCATATGTCAGTCAAGTGTTACCTGTGTCTGTAATAACATGACCTAACCATAAAAGCATGAGTGTTTCAGTTGGGTAAATCACTCTGGTTCAATTGGCCTTACTGTTCCCAAGTAGAATAATAGGGCTTACCAACAGTAATAATATCAGGTTTTTCACAGGGCTGCCATGGAAAAATCATTTGATAAGAAATATTTTGGGGCGCCTGGGTGGCTCAGTTGTTAAGCGTCTGCCTTCGGCTCAGGTCATGATCCCGGGGTCCTGGGATCAAGCCCTGCATCGGGCTCCCTGCTCTGCGGGAAGCTTGCTTCTCCCTCTCCCACACCCCCTGCTTGTGTTCCCTCTCTCGCTGTGTCTCTCTCTGTCAAATAAATAAATAAAATCTTAAAAAAAGAAAGAAATATTTTCCACGATGCCTGCCCATTTGAGAGCGCTAATTCCATAGGAGAACCTCAGAAAATTCAATATTATAGCTCCACAGTGCAGGTCAGTCTGTCAAAATACTGATTTTGTGGTAATACATGCAAAATGTACTATGATTTTCCTTACCGACAGGTAAAATTTTGTTTTAATGTTTGAGAATTCCAGTCATCAACGCCGACTCGATGTTACAAAACACTGCTATTTGTTATGGGAGCCAAAGCTAGACATTTTAATTTGAGTTGGTCTTAAGTTCAGGTCCTGAGTTAGCTCTTTTAAGTCCCTGGGGAGCCTTCAAATCTGCGCCAGAGTAGCCCACAGAGGAAGGGCTCCCCACCCCTGACCCTGGTGGACAGCATGGCCTCCCTTCTCTCCACTCTGGCCTCTGTGCCTTTGCTTAAACCGTTCCCTCTGCAGGTAACACATCTCTCACCTTTCTTCCAGGGTTATTCTACTCAGTCTTCAGGTCTTAGCTCAGACAGTGCCCCCAGAAAGTCTTTCTCAACCTCTGAGGTTCAGTAAAGTACCCTGATAATGTGCTTTCGCGGCTTTCTATTTATACCTTTATGTTCTCACCTCTCACCGACCTTTTCATGGTGACTCTCCCCAGCACAGAGCCTGACATCTGGTAGGGGATGGTAACTGGCTGTATCTCCTTAGCATCTTCGTTCGCAATTACATCATGAGCCCTCCTCCCCTCCCGCCCTGCACTGACACCCAAACCTTAGTGTTCTGAGGATGTCTTCAGACAGGGTCAGATCTTCGAGACGAGCCTCAAGCTTGTCGAGGGCTGGGCTGGAACTGAACCAGTTTCTAGGGATGACTGGGGATCTTTGGGAAGGGAGAGACCCTAACCTGGCTCCCCTCCAGAGCGTTTGGGAACACGGCTTCTTTTTACACGCTAACGTAGACTTGATGAGTGGACTTAGATTCTGAGCTGGCCTCTAGCGCCCTCTGGTGGTTCAAAGTCACCGCGGGGCAGAGGGAGAACTCAAGGACCGCTCAGGGTTTTTTCTCTTCTTTAATCGGCGTTAGCAGTTTAGACATCTATCTACCAGGCAGTGAAGTCATTGCATAAATACACTTAGGGAGCACTACAATAATTAACCAAATGCACGCACCATAAGGAACTTGGAGCGTCTTGTGGAATCCTTGAAGGGCCGTGGGTTCTTTATTTTGTAGTGCAAACTCTTTTTTTTTTTTTTTTTTTTTTTAAGTAGTGCAAACTCTTAATAGGCTATTTGTGCCCGGTGGATCATTGAAAACGTGCTTTAATCCAAGGCAATCATTCTGTCATTGTCAGCCTGTGAAACATTAGCTCATGAGCTGGGTGACAGCACCCCTTCCCCTTATCTCCGCAAGACTGCTCCACCCCAAGGATGACAGAAGAACCAGATCTGGCATTGGCCTGAGTCTCAGTTATATTCAAATTTCATGATAGGCAATCTCAAGGGAGCTCAAGTGTCTCCTTTGAACAAGGACAATTCCTTAGATGAGTGTGTTCAATCATTCCGTGATTCGCTATCAGCAAATTACAGTTCCTTTGGGGGGCACTAGAAACTATCATTTCTAGAAACAGGAGTGTATGCTTTGCTACCTTTGCAACAGCCCCAAACACAGACTTCTCGTGGTACCTAACTTTTTGAGTGACTTAAAAATCATAGCAAAATATAGCTACGTTCCTCAGAATTGCACGCAGCTTTAAATATCACCTCCTGGGGGAAGATTCCTTGAGGATTTAGAGCAGCTCTGGCTTCCTGTAGTAGCCTCCCGCATCACTAGATGACAGACGGGCTCTTGTCACGTCTGCCATTTAATCAGGGTCTGGGTTTGTTTTCCGTTTGTCTCCTCCCCCCCCCCCCCCCCCCCCCCCCCCCCCCCCCCTCCCCCGGGGGGGGTTTTTTTTTTTTTTGTTCCCCCCCCCCCCCCCCCCGCCCCCGCCCCGAAGCTGAGCTCCATAGTGCAGAGGTCTTGTTTGTTTCGCTACCACAGCATCCCCGAGTCTAGCACAACGCCTGGCACAGGGGGTGTCGAATAAACATTTGTCAACTGACCAATAGAATCCAGCGGGGTAAACGCTAAGGAGATAGGCCACAGATGAAAGCTGATTTTGCTTCCTATTTTAGGGCTTCACTCAAATTATGAGCAGAAGGAGTATATGCTTAAAGACTCAGTGATAGCTGGGTCAAGATTAGCACCCAGAGGCCACGACATGTCTGCAGCTATAGATGTTGGGCAGGGAGAGGAGAAACTCAAGTTCTCTCATTAAATTCCTGAAGCAATCAGAAACCAGCATCTCCTTGCCTCACGGGCCTGCATCTCTCTGCCGAGGGCCTGGTGAAGCTGGCCTAAAATCTGTGAAGGGTTTACCTGCAGGATTGTTCTATTACCTCAAGATATGGGCATGAAGTTTACCTTTCTGAAAGCGTATCTTTAAAGTCCTAAGAATCAAACAAGGTTGTGCATAGGCTGAGGATCTGGAAGCAGCAACGAGAGAGGGCCAGAAGTGTGCAGACTGTAAGAATATGATGAAGGGAAGAACGAGAACGTAATGAAGAACGAAAATAGGAGACCAGGTGAAAGGATGGGGGAGAGCAAACTAATTCATACTTTAAGTTGAATAAGCAGCATGCCTGAATTGAGTGTTGTAAAACACACACACACACACACACACGCTTAGATCCCACAGGGTTACTGTTAATGTGAGTACATTGGCAGGGGGACATCCAAGCCTTGGTAGGCTTACTGGGGATGTCATGCATCTGTGTATGTGTTTCAGCCCTTCTATCCCCAGACAGTTTTCATTTTGGGGCAAAGGTGATTGTGTTTGTAGTTAGAATGAACAAACGCTTTCTGATTTTAGCTGGGCTGCCAGTAACAGAAAAATCCAACATAAGAGTCTTAATGAGATAGAATTTTGTTTTTCCTACATTTTCAAGAAGATAATAGGTAGTCTCTCAGGGTCTGATTGAAGTTTCACAGGTCAGGGATCTTCCATTTATTGCACCATAGTGTATGGTTTCCACTTTCAAGGTTGCCTCATAGTCTAAGATGTCTGCTGAAGCGCCAGTCATAGGTCTGCTTTCCATTCAGCAAAAAGACCAGATTGAGAAGGATGTGCCCCTTACTATTAGGGACACTTGTTGGCAATTGCAACCAAAACTTCTGCTTATATCCCATTGGCCAGGACTTTTCTTCATGACCACATCTAGCTGCAACAGAGATAGAAAAGTTTTGTCCCAGGAAGCAAAAAAAAATCAGAGGCTCAATTACAGAGAAGGAAGGGAGAATGATTACTAGTGGACAAGATGCAATCTTTGTCACTGAAATAATACATTTTTTTTTTTTTTTGGTTCCCCAAGAGTAAGCCCTGCCTCAATCTTTCCAGTGCATGGTGAGGGCTGGGGGTGAGGGATAGAGAGCTAGTACTTGAGTATCCTTAGACAAGGATCTGGCTTCAACCCTACTTGGGTCTTTGGGTGATTTGAATCCAAATGTGGATGCAAACGTATTTTTAAGGGTATGAATGACAGAAACCATAATCTAGTATTGCCAGCCATCTAATAATTAAAGTTCTTACGTCTTCATAGAACGTTGATCACTACTCAAATACAAAACTACCAGATATGTCTAGCTACCATTTATAACGCTGAACTTAGGTAAGTGTAGGAGGCTCTTTAAATTCAACCAACTCCCATATACTCCCCTGTATAGATTCAGAGATGACAGTTGAATATTCAGGCGATAAAGATGATTCATGGCGGTCCTTTCTCAGCCTCTTCTCTGCCCACCGGAAAATGCTGGAGTCACCCGCAATTCTGTTCTGGATTTTTTCTTCATTTGACTCTTGCCTTCCAGAGCTTTTTCAAATGTATCATGTTTAGGAGTGGGCTCATCATTTCATTTTCCTTCCCAAATTTGTGTTCCTTTTGTTCCTTTTGTTCCTCAACTGAGGAACAGCACGGGCTAAGACTCTACTCTCCCTCAGGGCTCACATTCAGCCGAGAAGGATGTGCATTCTACTTTCCCCTTCTGATTCACTTTCTCCAAACCCCCTGCTGTGAACCCTGGGGCCAGGGAAGCATCCTCTCCAGCCAGATTACAGCGGTGGCCTCCCTGCCTCCTGGCATCCTTCAGTCTGATCTGGCCTAAGATTCAACTCTGCTCCAGTCTTGTCCTTCCTTAAACCAATTCTGGTACTTCCCTAGAATCAAGTCCAGACTCTATAGGGCCTGGCCTCCTTCTTGCTCCTCCCCATCTGGTCCTTTCCAAGTTCCAGCCATTCCAAATTTTTTTCACTTCCTCTGATGACCTTGTGCTCTCTCTCACCCCCAAGTCCCCGCATAAGAGATTCCTCTCCAGCTAGACTATTATTTCTCTTAGGTTCAAAGAGAAGATGTCCCTTCCCTCTAAGAAGTCCCGTCTGGCCCCCAAGTTGGGCTAGGCTCCTCATCACTGTGCCCCTCTAAAATATGAGTACAGCACTATAGTGCAACTGTATGTTTCATTGATTGTTTGTTCAACCAGTCTACAAACTCTCTGCAGGCAGGGCTGTATCCTTACCACTTGGCACAGAGTCTTGGGCATCTTTGGCTCAGGAAGAATATACTGTATTGAATTGGAGCTTCTCCCAGCCCAGGCTGGAGTTCCCAGTTGTACACATTCTGGAGAGTTTGGGAAGGTTGTGTGGCCCATGATTCAAGACTATGCCCGGTCTGCCTTCTCTAGCCATCTTCATAAGAGTCTCATAAAGCAATGAGTGTTGTCCCAATGGGTGCCCTCTCAATACTCAGCAGTGAGGCTGCAATGGGGGAAACTTTGGTGGCCAGACAAGAATATTCTAGCAACCTCCCTGAAGGCAAGGACCATATCCATTCTGCTTACTACCATATCACTAATGCCTAACCTAGAGCCCGACACAGGCAGATGCTCAATGAATGTTTCTTGACTCAGTGAATTGACTCTCCAAAGCCGAGAAGAAACTCTGATTGGCACATACCATGAGTTTTTGATGAATTAAAAAATGGAAAAAGAAACTCTTCTAAAACCAAGGTTGTGGGGGGAGGCTGGTGGGGGAGGGAAGCCATGCATGAGGTGCATGCATGGGGACACCTTGCCCCACCAGGTGCATCCTGTCACAGCCCCACAAAACAGCCAAGGGGTTCCCTCACTGATCCTTGCCTCAAGTTCCCCACGCTGAGGCCCCCACCTGCCTTCTTCCTGGCTCTCCAGCAGCCCCTCTGGCTGGTGAAGCCAGGCCTGGTCTTCTCATTTTCAGTCCCTCTCTTTATCCCTCCTGGCTCTGCCTCCTCCTGCTCTCTCCCCTCAGGCTCATTTTCTTAGGAGGGCCTGAGACATTGGGGAGTAATAGCTGAAAATCAAGACAACCCTTCACCCCATCCTTGACTGAGAATATGAAATAGAAAACTGGACTGGCTTTCCCCCAGCTTGTGAGACCAATGCAAGGGCACTGGAGCTGAGTGTGATAGCCATGATGTGCGTGGAAAGTCCTGAAGATGCGAGAGAAGGATCACATTTATTTAGCTCTTTCTTGGGTTTCATAGACCTCATCTCACTTGATCTTCACAATGACCCAGGGACATAAGGCAGACACTGCACCCATTCATGTATGTGGGGAAACGGAGCCTCAGAAACACGACCTGTCTTGACCACATCAGGTGGTACCTGGAGCCAGGACGGGGTTAGGCAGATTGAGGCACTGCTCTATGCAAATTGCTCACCCCCTCTCACTTTGTTTGCTCATCTACTAAATGGGGGTAATCATGCACAACCCACAGGGTTGCCTTGGGGATTAAATAATACACTCACTAAATAATGGGGGCCATATTCAAACTTAGGTAGTATACTTAATGTAATCATGGGACGCAGGTCCCAGTGGCTCTCCACAACGCCTCTGCTGGATTTTTTTTTTTTTTTTTTTTTTAAACATCACAGAGCCTTGCTGTACTCCTGGGACTTCCAGAGGACAAGGCCCTTTCTTCAGTCAGGCTGACCTAAGCGCAGCCAGCCCTCCCAAGCACAGCTGTGTGTTGGAAAGCTGGACGCTCAGGCCCCTAATAAAGAGCAGACCTCCCAATCTCTTCATTCCTCTCCCTCCCCTCACATAGGTTTTCAAATTAAAAGTAACTAAAAGCTAAATCCTAAAGAGAGGGAAAGGGGGGGATAGGAGGCCTCAAAAAAATACCCGGAGATGGAGGAAGTGGGGCTCTCTCCCTAGGAAAAGGGTATCCTAAAATCCAGATTCAGAAGGGGTTCTCTCCTGCCACATCTTTCTCAACTCTGAGGAGTGTAGGCCCACCTGGGCTGGGCTGGGCTGGGCCACAAACAGAGCTCCCAGTCTCTGGTCCTCTGTGTGGTCTGTAAGCAGGCTGCCGGGTTAGGGACCATAGGAGCCTTTGCAGCTGGTCGCCAGCCACAGGGAACTGCTGTCTACTTCTCCCTAGACCCAAATCCCTAGAGAGAAAGACCCAAGGAACCCAGAAGAAAGGCTGCACCCGTAGCTAGCCAGCAACCGCCAAGAAGAGGAGGGGCGCGGGATCCCTGGACAGAGAACTGACATCCCAAGTTACACACGCTAGTCTGGACCCTTCTGGAGCACTCTTCCTCCTCCTTTTTCAAGACTTGGGCCTCTCTGCCTCCTGAGCGTGCAAAGAGGCTCGGAGCAAGCTTCCAAGCCTCTGCTGGGGCAGACCCGAGGCAAGGGCGGAGTCCTCTCTGCTCTCCCCGCGGAGACCCCACATCTGTGCGCCACATCCACACGCCTCCTCCGAGCCTTCCCTAAGAAGTTCCTTTGCCGGGCCCAGGGAGGTGGTTTTTCCAGGCTCAGGCAAGTATTGAAGTGGTGGAGGGAGAAAGGGGTAGTTAGCGCCGTTTTCTTTTGCAAACCCCCAAACGGGTTGCATTTTCAACTTGCGAACCTAGAACTGTGCCCCCATCCCATCAATCTCATTTGGGGAGAAAAAAAAATCACGTTTGTTTAACTGTGATTTGCACAACGAACAGCCTTGATAACGGCTACAAGCCTAAGTCTTCTAAAGCAAAAGGACCTTCTGGATTCTCTTAAGGAAAGCAGGACTGGGGTGGAGCTGTAGAGCAGGGGAGTAGAGAGAGGAAACAAAAACCCAGCTCAGCGGGGAACGCCCACGAAAGCCAAAGGTGTGCGGCCCAGAGCTGCTGCGGAGGTTACGGAGGAGGGGGTCGCCGGCGCGAACCCGGGAGCAGGGCGGGGGAGATTCTGTTTTGTTTTCAGGGACCATTTTGGTTTGGTTGTGCGTAGTCTGCGAGGCCCTTTTTTGATGGCTGGCTCTACTTAATCTCTTTTATACACTCGCACCCAATTTTATGTCGCCTGCGGGCGTGGACGAGCGACGCCACGCCAGAACGGCCGTGCCCCCGACGGCTTTCCCCAGCTTCTCGGCCCAGCTCAACTCGAGAGTCAGGCCTCCTTCCCAGAGGGCCGCAGGCCCCCGCCCCCCGACTCGCGGTTTGGGGAGAAAAGCCTCATTTTTAACCTCATGATGATTCCTTAAGGGAAAAACACAAGAGGTTAAAATAAAAACCCGGTTTGGGCTGGGACCTTCGCACAGCTGCCCACGTCGGCGAAAGTCACCCCTCGGCGCGCACCGGGTGGCCTGGTCCCCCGCGGTGCCAGGGGTCGGAGCCCGGGGAGAGGAGAAAGGACCTCGCAGTCCGCCTTGGCCAGCGGCGCTTCTTGCCCGCGGCGGCTCCAGGACCACCCAGGACCCCGGGAGCCCAAGGAGCAATCTGGAAAGATCTTAGAACAACAGGGGGAAGAGCGCAGCGCGGCTCGCCTCCCCCCTTCCATTCCTTCCCTCCGCCGCCTCCCGGGCTGACTACGCGGCAGACCAGTCCTCTCCCGAAGGCTCGGAAAGGCGGCGGAGGGGGACTGCAAGATTCAAACCCGCCTATGAGCCGTGGGAGGCGCGGGTGGGTGGTGGCTGCGGGGGCCGGACCGGTTTTAAGGCACGAACCGCCTCTTTTCGAGGGCCTCCAGGCCCGAAGTTGCTCCCGAGCACTGGGTTTATTTTGCTTTTGCAGGGGAGGCAGATGTTGACCTCTCTCCATCTTTGCTCGGCCCTGACTCGGCGAAATCATCCCCCCACCCCAACCATTTGCTTCCCTGCGCCACCCCCCACCGGTGCGCTATCCCGGGAGTCAGCATCCCAGTCCTTTAAACCTTCTGGAATGTCACACATGGAAACCTTTAGCAAATGTTTGTTAATGATCATAACAAAAGCATCATTCAAATTAGGCAGGTAATTACTACCAGAAGGACAACTGGGTGCTCACTTGCTCATCCATTCCCCATGCTTCAAACTCACGAGGAGTTACGACCCGAAGACACCCCCGCCCAGCCCGCTTTTCGGGCCACCTTTAAGCATATCTGAAATGAACTGTGAAGTTACCATTTGTGGGCGGAGAGCCCAGGGTTCTGCAGACCCCGGCGCGACGGGGCTGGCAGTTTCCCAGAGCAAAGCAGGCCTTCCTGGGTAGGCTCCCTACCTTGCCTCCTACTCTTTAGGGTATTTGACATAAAAACTTAGATCTCAAGTTTTCTTTATTAATAGCATGAAAGCCAGCACCCGCCTTCTCCTATTATTCCGCAGGCTGATTTTTTTGGGGGGGTCGCGCGTCCCGGTTCATTATCTACAAACATTACGGTATCCTGTTAGCATTCCGAACAAGGGGCTGTTCATATATTTGCCTTCAATGATTTCCTGAAGGAACATGTGGAAGTAATAGTGAGCAGGGCAGTCACCCGAACTGAAGATGCACGAGAGGCGGGCGCGCAGAAGAGCTGGGGGAATGGGGCGCCTAGCCCAGCCCCAGGCGTCTCCCCGAGACTGACACCCCAGGAGCCCATCCCAGTGCAGCCCAGGACCCCACACCTTTCTGTGACCCTCTCCTGCCCTCTGTTTTCTTGTCCACCCTCCGGATGAAGGAGAAAGTTGATGACTGTCCGACGTTCCAGGCTCAACCTGGACGCCGTAGCCCTTCTGAGAGTGTGGAGGTGGAGTGGGGGTGGAGATAAAAAAAATGACCCCTTCCATCCAACAGGAGAACTCAAAATTAGAGAAGGCGGGGAAGGTGAACGCGCTCCCCTCCCCCTCCGTCACTTGGAAGCCCCACTCGGCCTCTTCTGGTTCCTGGAGCGTCAGCGCCCCCTTTCCTTCGCGAGCAGAATCGTTCCCTCCCGGTAGAGTCTCTTGCCGGGCGCTTGGGGCAGAGGATTTGGGGCTCCGCTCAGCCCCAGGGCATCGATAAGGTTCGTCCCTCGCGGCGGGAAGGAGCGCGCGGAGGTGAACCTCCCCTGAACGCGGGGGTGGCAGGTTTGTTGTAGACGATTCTTCAAACGCCCAAGCCTGAGCCTTTTTGTGTGCGTGATAGAAGCCAGGGCAACCTCGCCCAGATTACCCCGAAAACAAAGACACGACAAGATAAGTGGCTCCAGGGGAGTAAAGGTCGTTCTGTCGGAGAACGTTCCAAACCTACGCAGACCCTCGAGTCTTTGTACCGTCTTTCAAACCCATTTTCAAAGCAAAACAAAACAAAACCAAAAACAAAGACCATCATCTTCATATTGGACTCAACAGTTTGCTTAATCCCATTAAAGGATTAGCAACTACCCGGCACTTTCCCTAAAAGACCCCAAGTTGTAAAGACGCAACTGCTTGGAGACCTCTCCGGACAGCCCCCTGTCTAGTTGGGCTAGGAATTTCTACGGAAGAGACATTCTCGATTCCAGATGTATAATCTTTCTGGGCATTAACTGCAATTTCACGAGTTCTTTTTCTTTCTTTCAAAGAGAATGCAAAGCAGTATAGCAGCGTAGGAAAATATCCCCCCTAAATCAGGAGGCAAACTCATTCTGGAAATTATGGGCAATTTGTATTTTCATGAACCTCTTTCCCGGCAGAACATCAGCACCTCCCCCTTCCACCACCCCCACCCCATCTGGTATGCTTCTCCCCGCCCCCCAGTTGTTGTCGAAGTCTGGGGGTTGAGGCTGGACCCCCGATTGAGTAAGAGCAAAAAGCGAAGGCGCAATCTGGATGTGTGGAGATTCAGAGAGCACGGAGTTCGAGAGAACTTTTATTTTGAAGAGGCCAAGGGGGGGGGGGCGCTTCATTTCCTGACAGCTATTTACTTAGAGCAAATGATTAGTTTTAGAAGGATGGACTATAACGTTGAATCAATTACAAAACGCGGTTTTTGAGCCCATTACAGTTGGAGCTAGAAGGAGAAAAACAGAGGAGGGGACTACAGGAGAGGACTGGAAACCGTGGACACTTTTTACTCCCTATGTAGGATTTTCATTACGAATTGACATAGGAGGAGAAGGTAAGAAAGGAGAAAAAAAAATGATTTTTGTTTCTAAGAGAAGTCCCTGATCAGGCCCCTTGGGCTAGAAAAGAAGTAATTTCACTCAAACTTTGGGCGATGAGGAAGAAAATGGAGTTGAATTCCAGCTGTGTGTCCAGAGAGTCATTTATTTTGAATAAACTTCACTTGGAAGAAAGATAACCATAGAGTTAGAAAGGCTAGGGATTAAAAAAAAAACACATTTTCCAGACCTATTTTTAAAAGCAGTGTTTTTCTAACAACTCTGTAGCCTCCCAAAGAAATTGTTTAGGCTTACATTTTTGAGGTTTCTTTTGGGTTTGGGGGTGGTATTCGTGTATACCGGGACGAGCACCAAGTAATGCTGGGAGTGGGGGCAGAGGTGTTTGCCCTCTTCTTGGCAGTAGGTCCTGGAAGGCGACAGGTTTTTAATGAGTATTTTCATTCCTCGCCCGCGGTTTGGCGGGACAGCGCTGCAGCGGGTGGTGTGGAGCGCGGCTGGGGGAGGTGGAGGGAGAAGAGCGCCGAGTGGGGCGCGGAAGGGGTTGCGAGGAGGGGAGGCGTGAAGGGCTCGGCTGGAGAGGGGCGGACCTTGGGTGCCAGCCGGGGGCACATGGCGCCGGCCGAGGGCGCGTAATTACTGGACCGCGCAGAGCGCCGGGTGCGAGCGGGGGCCAGACACAGCACAACCGTGGCTGCTGCAAGACGAGCAGAGGGGGCGCGGACGTGGGCGAGGGTTTGGGGGACTCCCCAGCGGTTTGCGGGATCAGTGAAGTGAGAGGGAGAGCGGGCGCCAGTCCCGCAGTGCGCTGGGGTTGCGCGCCCTAGTGCGGGGGCGAAGGCGGCGCGGGCGGGCAGGCGGTCTGGAGTAATGACAAACACATTTGGCCCCGAGTGAAGAAGTCGCCGTCGCCTCCCATTCCAGCAAGTGGGATTTGAGGAATTTCGTCCTGCGCTCCAAGGGGCCCTCCTTGTGCGCTGTGGTCCCCACCCCCACTCGTCTCCGCGCGCCCCCTTTCCTCGGTGGAATCGTTTCTTTTTTTTTTTTGCAAAGCCCGGGGCTCTACTGCTGCCCAGTCCCGGCCACAGGAAGGAAAGAAGGAAGATCTCCAGAAAAGTGCAGAACTTCTCTTGGGGAAGTTAGGGACGACTCAGAACGGAGAAACTTGGTTCCCAGGTAAGAGAAAGATGGTAGGCGAACGGACCTCACCACCTCCCTCCGGGCACCTGAGCTCAAGACCCCACCCCCCCTTGCGTGTCCCTTTCCTCGCGGGGATGCGTGGCACTCGCCGCCTGCGCTCGCCCTGCGCTGCTTCATCCTCTCTAGTGCCTCTTTCACTCTTTGCGCCGGCCTCCCTGCCTGCTTCGGAGCAGTCTCCTCGCGCCCCTCCTTCCTCCTTCGTCTATCCCCATCCCGGCACTGCCCGGGGAACGGGCGGCGTCCACTTGGCTCGGAAACAAATGGGATCAGCGGTTCTGTTGGGAAAGGGTCGCAGCCAGCTCAGAGCCAGAGGGACCCGAGTACGACAGCCCTAAGGGCCAGGAACCCGACCGCCTGGCCAGGTGTGCGGGAGCTGCCAGTGTCCTGGCCAAGCGTCTCCGACGGGAAGAAGTGTTGGGCTGTCTGTCTGTTGGCTGTGCGTCTTTCCAGCAGCCGGAGCGCCTGTCCCTCTCTCTGCTTCCCTAGCCCTGCTAAGACCTCAGGATTGCAGAACGAGTGCCTGGAAGAACTTGCCACTCACTCCATCTGCCAGGGTGAGAGGCAAACCCGGGCTGGAGAGGGAGCGTGGATGGCCTTTATCAGGTCCGGACTGCCCCGAGCCCGGCCCAGCTGCCTGGAAAAGCCCCGGGCTGCGCCGTGTGGGAAATGGCTTTTTGGCTCCGCAGCCGAATTGCTCAACGTTTTGGACCGACTTGGCTTGCCGCGACCAGAACTAAGCAGCTTTTTAGAGCAGGGAGACATCTGGGGCATACGGGCAGGACAATCAGCCGCACAGCTGCCGGGACTAACACCCCGGAGCCCAGCGAGCGTCCGGGCTGCTGGAGGGCAGGCAGGCAGAGGCACTCCCGGCTTGCGCACCTCATCCGCAGCCCTGGTGGCTCTGGTTTTAACACCCCCCACCCTTTACCCGCTTCTGACCCACTCGGACCCTGGCGCTTCTGCTTTGCTTCTCTTCCCTGTTTTCCTTTCCTCTTGGTTTCCTCCTTCCCTCTTGCTTGCCCTCTTTCCACTCTCCCATGATAAAGGGGCTCTTCCTCTGCTCCCGGACAGGCCTACAGGCGAGGGCCCGTCCATCTTCGCTTTGACACCCTGGTCAGTCCCTGCTTCGAGGCTCTTACACAGTCTTGTTTTTGGTTTGACCCTAGTGTAGCTTGGGTGAGTCCCCACAGCGGGAGGGTGGGGGAGGGGGGAGGCAGAAAGAGGAGGTGAGGGGCTAGGCAGCGGGAAGGAACGGGTAGCTGACCCTCGGACCTTGCACCAGTCCTTAGGTGGACCTAGAGGGACTCGAAGCAGAACCCCGGCTCCCGGCCCCAGGTCTGCTTTCTTCTTGGGGCGCGGACTGGGGAGGGGTGCAGGGGGAGGGGCAACGGGCCGGGCTTTCCAGCTGCAAACGCGTCTGGCGCCGAGGCGGGCCCGTTTTGTGCCTCCTGGGGACCGGCCGTGGGCGGCGCGCAGCGCCTGGACGCGTCCTGCGGACGTGGTGGCCAGCGCCTTCCTGCAGAGTCCAGCGGGTGGGACTCCCTCCGGCCTCCGGGGAGCTGCGACAGGGTTACATGTTGCTGATGGACGAGTGGCAGTTCTGGGGGAAAAGCTAAAGCCTGCTCGGTGATTGAAAGGTGCGGTTCTCAGCGTCCCTTGAGTCTGGCTTCGAGGGGCCCACGCGCAGCATCAGCCGTCGGGGTGCGAGGCGGGGCGGTCCCGCGCGGGATGCAGGCTCCGGGCAAATTGCTTTTCTCTACTGAGCTCTAGTCCGAGCTCTGCCGGTGCATGTCTTTTGCTGAAGTGGCTCTGCGGCATTTCCTTTTGTTTTAAACTAAACAGGGAGCCAGGAATTGGTTGGAAAAATAGATTGGAGTAGCTAAAGAGGACCTCGGATTTGGGGCGCTCCCCTCCCAGCCAACTGCAGTTCTCCCCTTCCCCGAGAAAGGGAAGCGAGGGGCGCTTGTGGGCGCGAGTGTGCGCTGGGCTCCCGGGGTAGAAGCGAGCATCGGGCAGGGGGGCGCAGGGGGAGGCCCGGTTCTTTAAAGACGAGGGGTCGCAGTCTCAGCTCCCCGAGGCCTTCTCTGCCAGCAGCTGCCCGCGGCCGTGTCGCTTTCGGGCCCATAGGAGGCGCTGGCGCGCGACTGTAACCCTAAACCACCCCCCGGCCCCTCTCCCTCCACCCCTCCCGGCCACCTCTCAGGTCTCCGCCGAAAACAATGCAAACGCCCAGCTTCGTGCCTGGGGCGCCGCGGCCGCTGCAGCTCTGAGGCCGGGAGTGCGGCCGATAGGGACGCTAAACTCCCACCGAGCGGGCGGTCGTCGTCACCAACCCTGGAGTAACAGCGCGGCCGCGGGCGTGGGGGCGGCGGGAAGGGAAACGGCCGGCGCGGGGTCGTGTGGGGGCAGCGGGGCAGGAGACGGGACCGTGCGGAACCTCCCTGGCGAAGGTGGTCGAGCTGCCGGGCAGGGCTGCGCTGTCGGGGACCGGGAGCCCGAGCTGCCGGCGGCGGGCGGGCCAGCGAGCCGGCGAGCCGGGTAAGATTCGCGGGGCTGCTGCGCCCTCTAGTGGCCTCCCGGAGCGCGCGCCGCCGGGCTCTCCTCCTGCCTCTGGCGCTCGGAGCGCTGCGCTGAGCCCGAAAGCCCCGGGCCGACCGACCCTGTCACCTTTGCTGCGGCCCAAGACCTCGGATAGACGCCTGCAGGCGCGGTGTGTGTGGCTCGGGAGGCGCTGGGGGGGGAGGGAGGGGCGGGGTGAAGGGTTTGGGGATGGGCTGGGGGCGTCGTCGTGATTGAGCGTGGGACAAGCGGAGGAAGGCGGAGGGTAAGAGGTCCCGGGCGCTTTTGGGGGGTAGCCGCCGACGTTTGAGGCCTCTCGCTCGGTCCCCTGCCGCGCGGGCGGCCCCTGGCTGTTTGTTTGTTTTACGACCCTACGCTGTTGAGCAACGGGAACAGTCGTTTCCAATCAGCCCGCGGTTCCCGGCTGCCCGGCCGTCGCGGCCCCCGCCGAGCGGGTTTACGAGGGGTGACAACGGCCTGCGAACAGATCAGGCTGCGCGGCCAGGGCTGCGGCGTCGCGGTCGCCAGCCGGCGCGGCCCGGGTGGTTTCCCTCCTGCGGGTGGGCGCCATCCCCGGGGTGGGGAGAGCGTCGGGGAAACAAAGCCCTGGATGCCCGACCTCCTCTCGAGTGGCTTCTCCTGCCCAACCCTCTGAACCTGTGCGGCCTGGGTGGCAGCGCCGTCTTGCGGGCTCCCGAGGCCCCGCTGCCCTAGCGGACTCGCTCGCAGCGACCGTGCTGGTGCCTGGCCCTCACCGAATTCTCCTGGGGCCCCGAGGACAGTGAAGCGTTTTCGGCAACAGTTTCCCTATTCCTGCTTCCATTCTGTGGGCTCTGAACTGAGGTCACCACGACACCTAAAAGTACGATCCAAGAAAGGAAGAGATTGGAACTTGAGATTTGGGACACTTCAGCACAGAACTTCCAGCAGCGTCTGTGTCTCCACGGACCCCGGGACGCACGTCCTTGGACCAACACTGTCATCTGCTGGCCACACTTGAGAACTGCAACGAGCCTCTGTGGGAATGGGCTTCGTGGCGTTTCTAAGCAAGTCGTGGCATGAGGAAGATGCATTTTCTGCCTGGTAGTACCAAGTGGAAGATGAAGACTGGTTTCTTTTTACTACAAGGCTGCAAGAATCATTGGGCTGGTCACGTTTGTTTTGTGGACCTTTGTGTAGTTTTTCACTTTAGTTCGTTCTTTGCATTTGTGTAATGAGCAAAGCGTGGACCTACATCGGACGATCAGAGCAGGTCTGTGAAGAAGCTAGGCAGATCCTTGCATATCCCTTTATGAGCGAAGTGCTGGAGTTGGGAGCTTGGTGATCTTGAGTTCAGGTGCACTGTAAGCGACTACACCCGAGGATGTCTCATTAGGAGTCACACCCGTTTGGTGACAATCAAAAGGAAGTGTCATTTCAGTCTTCTGTGGCTAAATATCTGGTGCAGGAAGAGCAGAAAGGTTTACAAGCTCAGACTGTCCCATAAAATGCTCCTGTGTAAGAATACTCCAGCCACCACCCATCACTGGAATGTCTGATGGAGCGCAGAGAGATCAAAACAGCAAAACAGCGTCTGGTGGGGTGCAGATGCTGGTAAACACGCCCTCCATGAAGCTGCCACCAGTGTAGGCCAGCATTTGGATCGCCAGGGCTGGAGTTACGAGACGGAGTACAACATTTGTCACAGGGAAAAAGCAGGACATGTAATTTTCACAGTTAGAATTAACTTAGAGCCGAAATTAACCGAACCTCGGGAATCTGAGTCTGGAAGTTGTCAGTGGCTTTGGGGACTGTGAGAGAGTCTCCTGTGGCCTTTAATCATGCCAGGGTGGGGTGAAATTCAAGATTCAGTGGCTCGGTGGCAGGATGCATTGAGTCCTTGGCGATCGGGAAGTTAGCTCTCTGGCTTTCTGAGAAGGCTAGTGTGCTCTCCCTTCTGGAAATAGTGCCCAAGCTCTGTTTACTCTCTAGCTTAGCACATTGTCTTTGGTTATTGAGTTGCCCTTCAAGGCTTTTCTTTTTTTTTTTTTAATTTTTTATTTATTTGCGAGAGAGAGAACGAGAGACAGAGAGCATGAGAGGGAGGAGGGTCAGAGGGAGAAGCAGACTCCCTGCCGAGCAGGGAGCCCGATGCGGGACTCGATCCCGGGACTCCAGGATCATGCCCTGAGCCGAAGGCAGTCGCTTAACCGACTGAGCCACCCAGGCGCCCCCCTTCAAGGCTTTTCACTTCTGTTTGCGGGAACAGGGGTGGCAGCCCATTAAGGACGGTGGCTAAAAACAGATTTCTTTTTCTGTTTTACGTCACCGTATATATTGGTTCAAGTTAAAACAGCCTTGATCTTTCATCAGGCCTTCGTTGAACCTAAGTTTAGATCCACCTCTCCAATATGCGGGTGATGAAGGGCAAGTCCAAAGGCCTCTGGGCCTGACCTTCTCAGTAAGTAGAAGTTGAAGGAGTTACTCTGACATCCCTGTCATCTCAGACATCTTAGTGGGGGGCGCCTGATGCCACAGGCAGTTGAGCATCCGTCCGACTCTGATTTCAGTTCAGGTCATGATCTCGGGGTCATGAGATCGAGCCCTACATTAGCTCCATGCTGAGCACAGAGTCTGCTTGGGATTCTCTCTCTCTTTCCCTCTGCCCCTCCCCCTCCTCATGCACACCCTCTCTCTCTCAAATAAATAATAAATAAAATCTTTATAAAACATCTTAAGAGTCTGCAGGAAAAGAGTCGATATGAAAACCAATGGCTGTGGTTTCTAAAGCACTTTTGACTAAACTATAACTTAGTCTTTATAATAACCTGGTAAAGCAAGCCAGCAAGTCAGGTGTTATTAATCCCCATTTATAGAAGAAGAGCCGGAGGTTCAGAGAGATGGACTAAGCATCCGATTGGGATGAACCTAGTCTAAAGTGATTTCCATCATACTTCGGAGAGAAGGAATGAGAAAGACAAGAAAATGCCATGGGGGGGACCACAGGTCACTTGCCTGAGAGTGAACGTGGCAGACATCTCTTCTCCCTCTTTGTTTCTCTCGCTCTTGGCAGCGCTTTTTGCATTGTGGTTATAGAGGATGGAGCCTGAAACCCAACTTGTAGCTGGCATGAGAAGACATGATTATGATTTTTTAAAAACAGATTTGGATGAAGTCCATTGCTCTCCTTGCAAAAAGTGATTTTTGGATTTTGGCTCATTTCTCTGAATTTGTAACCTCAGTTACTTGTGTTTGCACATCTAACTTTTGGATATGCTCCAGGATAGGGACCACTGATTAAGGATGAGCGTTTACTCCCCGAGTGGAAAAGCCCAGGAAATAACGAGCTGGACTCCTCGAGATCCTCACTACATGGCCAATAGGCAGGGAGGCTATTCTCTCCTGTTGTTTTCCATTACCTCCCTGTAGGGCAAACACGCTGCAATTATTCACGATGCAATTGTCTGAGTTACAGATGAGTCATGACATGAAACTTCACAAATACGCCTGGGTTTCTAGCCAGGGAACTTCTCTTATCAGAGAAGGGAGTTTGAAATCTTCGGCAAACACATGTAGAGTCTCGGTGTTCGCATCATTATCGCTGGCTCTGAGGCCCTGCTTTCAGTGCCCACATCGTCTGTCAGTGAATCCTCCTCCCTAGCAGCTGGGCCACCGTATCTGGATGCACAGAAGGCAAGCTGGTGGGGCTGGCCCGGGGCAAAACGCTCCTCAGAGCCCTTCTCTTAAGCTTGGGAATGCTTTAAAGATGCATCATTGGCAAGCCCTGCTAAAGAAATGCAGGATATAAATGTGATAAAACCCAAGACATCAAGCTGGCTCTGGAGGGCTCCTTTGAAGTTGGCTAAGTGGATTATCAGTGGGAGGCTGATATTTATATGTACAAACACACAGGCCATTACTGCTAATTGTGGTAAATCAGGCTGTCCAGCCTGGCTCTGGGGCCCACTGTGCCCGTCACCACAGCAGTGAGAAAACCCTGCAAAACACCCTCCCCACACACCTCCCGGGCACATGCCAGGAGCCTCAGAAGCCATCAGCAAGCCAGCATTGTGCAAATTGCGTTTGGGTTCACAGCGCCGTGATTGTACTTCTCTCACTAGGGTGAGCAGAGAAGGGAAGCAGGGCCCCAGTTTGCATTAGGAAATAGGGCTGGGAGGGGGAGGGAGGGGACACGCAAGGCTGAAGTACTGACCTTCCCTTGAGGGAGACCATATGGTGAATTGGAGAGAGCATGGCTTTTGCATCACACAGACTTCGTGTTAGAATTCTGGCTTTAGCACCTGCTGTGTGACTTGGGGTGACTTGCTAAACTTCTCTGAGGCTCAGCTGGCACTACCTAAAATCAAATATGTCTCAGGGTTATTGTTAATAGACACAGCATACAGATTTAGCATTTTTTCCCCGTCCAACCCTCCCCCTCCCCCCCCACCATTGCCAGCATTCTGCCTTTCACTCTGTCTTCCTGCTCCATTTTCCCGGTAGAATTCAATGAAGCAGAAATCTGATTTGTACATACGGGCCACCTGAAAGCAAAAATGCATGATCAGAGGCTAACCACAGGCATACATGGAACTTTTTTTTTTTTTTTTTTTTTGCTGTGTTTTCTTGGTTTGTTTGTTTTAGGCCAGTTTGCTCAAGAATCATGAACACACATCTTAGTTTCCAAAGCTAGTGATGGAAAAAATTAAATCCCATGAAGTCTTTCCATTTCATGTGTTGGGGTTTTGAGCAAGGTAGGGACCCAGGACATCCCAGAAAAAGGCTTAGGTCATTTTTTTAATGGGATATTCTAAAGCTTGCACCCCCCCAGGGGCCCCTCTGTGGGACCTCTCCAGTCGAAACTTGGGTGCTTCGCAGCGTCCACACCTGTAAGCCTGTGCGCAGGTCTTTCATTGACTTCAGTCAGATCATGAAATCAGTGACTTCACGTGGGAAGTGATGGGGAGGAGATAAAATAAGGCGAGTGGGGATGCGCAAGAAAAGAAACGGATAAGGAAAAAGGGGCCTTTTCATGGGATTGACCAGAACAGACTGTTCCATGGCTTCACCTTGGGGCTCCTTGGGTCCCTCTTAATTTTCCCTCCCTTTCCCTGCTTGTGTCCTGCGCCATTTGGTTTCAGTCTCTCTCCACTTCTCTTTAATTCCTCAGATTTTGCAGCAGGCAATTGGAGTCAAAGACTTGGTTTCTCCAGGTCTCTACTGAATATTATTGGGTGGTTTACCGCATCCCCCCAAACACGGACATTTAGGCATATTTTTCTCCCCGTTTCCTCTCCCTGCCTCACCTTCTTCACTGCTCCTTCCACGCCTGTGCCCTGGGCTCCCCTACCTTGGTCAGCCCGACTGTGAGTGCAGTGGGTCCTGAGCCTATTAGGGGCCGGTGCATGGCAAAGGGATGTCCTCCAATTGACATTGGTTTTGACTTTCAAAAACTCGAGATCAGAATGGCTTGTCAATAAAAAGATACTTGTTGTAGCCCAAGCATCTTTTCCAAAGGTAGTGGTTGAATTTCACATACTTCACATACTCTCTGTAGCGAAACACAAAGCAAATGACAACCTATTTTGAGCGAAAATAGCTCCAGTTTGGAAGTTGAGTAAATACGTGTGAGCTTGTTTTTCACATTCTTCATTTCAATGGATTAAAAGGAACAGTTCTCTTATACTCTCGGATGCATTCTGAGACC
The DNA here is from genome assembly GCF_011800145.1 of Mirounga leonina. Lineage (NCBI taxonomy): Eukaryota > Metazoa > Chordata > Mammalia > Carnivora > Phocidae > Mirounga > Mirounga leonina. The sequence goes on along the minus strand of NW_023270323.1, from coordinate 38,831,154 downwards.
ATAAAAGCCAGACTTTTTGGAATTTGAAAGCTGCGTGCAATCCAAAAGGGTTTCAGCTTCAGATGGCTCCTGTCATGATCTTGGGGTCCCGTTGGGCTATGGGATTCTTTTTTAGGTATCTTAACTGCTTTAACCATGAATCTTAAAGCGAGGTATTTTCGACTAAAATGATGCTATTAATGTTTTCCATGTTGCAAAGCACAAAAGGAGTGAGGCTCCCAGGTGGTTTTATTGGCTAACACTGCTTCTGTTTGACGCTTGATTTTCCAGTTTTCCAGAATGATGGGGACTTCCCTTCTGGCCCTCCTGATCTTAGGCTGTCTCCTCACAGGTAAGGATCCCAATATTCTCCGACTTCACTGTTCTGGGGGAACCCTTGCCTTCTAAGTTCTGTGCTCTGGGAGTGTGTTCCTTGCACTCTGCAAACACAGTCCAAGAGAGGGGAGGGAAGTCGAAAATGTTGAGAAGTTACCTAGAATGACCACAAGCCTTCAGTTCCCTTTGCTGGATCGAGCTAACTCCAGTTCAAAAGGAATGCTCACCAGTGGCAATTTTAGTATATGTATAATCCTGGCATCGCAACGTGGTAGGAATCATTGCCTAAATTTGCCCATTGCTCTTTTCTTTTTCCTGGGACATGGATTTCCGGAGACATTTGCGAATGTTCGAAGGAAATAAACGATGGAAAATTCATGTCCAGGGAATCATACCTGTCTTAAGTGGAAGATGCTTAAATTGCTGGAAAAATCTTAGAGCCACGTTTTCCCTTGGAATCTGATTGGTAGAATATTTGACTCTTGGGAAATCTTACTAACGTTTTTCTACCAGGAGGATACCACTTGGACCATTTGTGGAAATATTTATGGGCGTTTTCTTAGTTTTCATCCAGATGTTTATACATCACAGATGTTCACCGTGAACCCAATGTTTTTCTGGTCTGAGGAGTTAACTTAAGTCTGTTAGCGTCTGTGGGGCTTATCTGTATGGACATGTTAGCCTTGAGCAAGGGTTCAGTAGTTCCAAACACCACCAAGTATACCCCGTCTGCGGGAGGATAGGTGACCCAATGCAATTATGAACCCGGCCTGAGGCTGCAAGAGTCATAGTGGGTGCATAGTGAAGTTGGGTGGGGTTCCCACATTGGGCTCCAAAGGAGATTAGAGACCATAGATTAATAATTAAGTCATAAAATCTCTTCTGTCGGTTTTATAGACAGGGAAAACTGGACTGAAATTTTAGGTTCTAAGATGAACTTAGAGTTTTCTTTAAGTAGTCCTACTTTAAAAATGTAAGTATGTAAGTATTCTTTAAGTATTTAAGTATTCTTTTTTTTTTAAGATTTATTTATTTATTTATTTGAGAGAGAGAATGAGAGAGAGAGAGCACATCAGAGGGGGGAGGGTCAGAGGGAGAAGCAGACTCCCTGCTGAGCAAGGAGCCCGATATGGGACTCGATCCCGGGACTCCAGGATCATGACCTGAGCCGAAGGCAGTCGCTCAACCAACTGAGCCACCCAGGCGCCCAGTATTTAAGTATTCTTAATTTAAAAATTAAAATCCAGGGGCGCTTGGCTGGCTTAGGCAGTAGAACACGAGACTCTTAATCTCAGGGTCGTGAGTTCAAGCCCCACATTGGGTGTGGAGCCTACTTAAAAATACATAAATTAAATTAAGTGAGGAAGCATGCCGGAGTGTTGTGAGGAATGGAAAAGACATGATTCTTGAACACAGACCTGCTTTGTGCTTCGTTCAGTCTCCCCGCCCTGGTTCTCACCCCATTTCGTACTAAGGGGAGCGTCTGCAGGGAATGTGGACAATAAAGAACCCATATGTGCTCGCGTCTCTGCCCTCTTGGGATGCTTTATGGTCACACACGAGAGTCTGAAATATGGAATTGGAATCAGGCGTCCTCTCTCCATCTGAGTGTTTGCTGGGGTGAATCTCAGGGTTTGGTGGGGCTTTTGAGGCCTTCGGAGCATTTGCTGCTCTCAGCAGATGCCGCGGCTGTTATAATGGGGGGCCTTTCATGGGCATCCAGGCTAACGGATTTTGGCGCAGAAACGGTCATTGTTGCCGTAAGCCACTGCTGTTGGCTCTTCTCGGTTCTCTGGGTGAGACTGTCCTTTCTGGCTGCGCCCTATTCAGAGCCTGTTTCCTTTTACAGGGCCCAGCCTAATCCTCTGCCAGCTTTCATTACCGTCTATCCTCCCAAACGAAAATGAAAAGGTCGTGCAGCTGAATTCATCCTTTTCTCTGAGATGCTTTGGGGAGAGTGAAGTGAGCTGGCAGTACCCCATGTCTGAAGAAGAGAACCCCAATGTGGAAATCAGAAATGAGGAGAATAACAGTGGCCTTTTTGTGACCGTGCTGGAGGTGGTCAACGCGTCGGCGGCGCACACGGGCTTGTACACTTGCTATTACAACCACACTCAGACGGAGGAAACGGAGATCGAAGGCAGGCACATCTACATCTACGTGCCAGGTGAGCCGTGCGGGCCCCCTGCACCATGCTCCTGGCCCTGTCCCTCCCGCCAGCTGGATCAGCGTCTTAAGACATACAAACACGATAAACATTTACGGGAGAAAATGTGACAAATACGAGAGAACGCACAACGTTAAACCAAGGTCACTTGTGAGACCATTATCAAGAAATATGTATGGGTAACGTTTTGGAACCACGTTACATTTTAGAAAATATTTTTATCAGGGCACGTTTCATTGGCATTGTGCAAAAAAATCTGAAACGACTTCATTTCTGTTCAGTTCAACCAAGCTTGACGAGTATTTGCAGTTTATTTGTTGTGTGTCCGGCGCTATGCGAAGTGTTGGGGACACGAAAATTAATTAGGTATCTTGGAGCTGCTTATTGTTTATTTTAATAGCTTCCAAATAACCATGCTATTCTTTCAGATGGCATGAAATATATATTCTTGATTAATTAGGTGGGCTTTTTAAATTCAAATCTGGGGTAAACTCCATACTAATGATGTTGTCTCCCGACCTGTGAGAAGCAGGTGCCAAGACAGGAGTAAGATGGGATGAAGCACGCTAGGGCTTGTCGAGGGGACAAGCCTGTGCGAGAAAATGGGGAGGGATCCAGCAGAGCCTGGGAGGGCTGTTTGCCCGCATTGTGGGTGTGACCTTGAATGGAGGAGGGAAGGAAGGAAGGTAGAGTAGATGAGTCCTAGAGCTCTGTGTCAAGGAGGTCTGGGACCTAAGGAACCCCTGTGCCACACAGTCCTTGGCTGGTGGCCCCTTTGGAGGGCATGGCCTTGGGGTGTGAGCCTGCTCCTAGAGTGGGAGATGGTGTGGTGCTTTCTCCCAGCAGCCCTGCTAATCAGCTAGGCTTAGCCATGAGCTTGAGGTTCATTTGGTTTACCACCCAGCTGGTCTGCCCCGTGCATTCCTTGTAATGATCTAAGTCTACATCTGTACCTGTATCTATGTTTTATCTGTTCCTTTGTGTGTATCTGTCTCTCTATATCTTTATAAATCTATATCATCTCTGTCTGTATCCATCTCTGTCTGTATCTATCTCTATCTGTGTATATTGGTTTCTGCCAAGGACAGTTGTTTAAAGAAGGGCCATGATACTATTTAAACATTGCATAGATAGTCCATTATGGTAGGGAAGACTTGCATTTTTATTTTTATTTTTATTTTTTTTTAAGATTTTATTTATTTATTTGAGAGAGAGAGAATGAGAGAGCACATGAGAGGGGGGAGGGTCAGAGGGAGAAGCAGGCTCCCCGCTGAGCAGGGAGCCTGATGCGGGACTCGATCCCGGGACTCCAGGATCATGACCTGAGCCGAAGGCAGTCGCTTAACCAACTGAGCCACCCAGGTGCCCAAGACTTGCATTTTTAAAGGATGCCCTGGCTGATGTATTATGAATATCAAAATGCATATTTTAACCTGAGATGAATTCGTAGCTTTGTTTGCTGAAATCTTTACTAACAGAATTCAAGGATTTGGAACTCTGAACACAAACTCAAGTAATGGAAATCTTCGTACATAAATTAAAAGGGACTATAGCTAGAGTACTTGGCTTAAAGCAAATAAATATACAAACTATTGATAACTCTTGCCATCTTGTTTTGGCAGAGGTGAGGTAAGGGGGTCTCTGAAATATGTCTTCCTGTCTTTCTGCCTTTTCCTTGTAAGTTTTTTTTTTTTTTAAGATTTTTTAATTTGTTTAATTTGACAGAGAGAGACACGGCGCGAGAGAGGGAACACAAGCAGAGGGAGTGGGAGAGGGAGAAGCAGGCTTCCCGCTGAGCAGGGAGCCCGATGTGGGGCTCGATCCCAGGACCCCGGGATCATGACCTGAGCTGAAGGCAGACGCTTAACGACTGAGCCACCCAGGCGCCCCATTATTTTTTTTAAATCAGCCACTCTTCTTGTCCTCTGTAACTGTGGGTGCCCCATGGATCTCGACTCTCTTCATTTCTTTCATGACATTCTTAACTGTCTGAACCCTCTTCCTAACAAAAAAAGGTTTTGTTTTAAGAAGGGTAGGCATTTAGAATGTCACCCCAGCTTTGTTCACACATAAATGCCCCCTGCTTTGAAGAGGATGGTAGGAATATGGGCTTGTTAAAGGCATATGATGTTTTGATCATCTTTTTGTTTGTTTGTTTGTTTTGATCATCTTAAAATTGTCCCAAAATTCTCCCCTACCCTCAGCACAAACACTGTCCAAGTAAGTTCTGCACTGCTGTCAGTTAGAAATCTTTTTATCTGTAGTCATGGAGAATAAGGGGCCCTTCTGAACCCGACGTTTGAGACTCTCAGGATTCCGTACTGTAGTAACTTACATAGCTGGTTTTCTTTTGGAAATAAAATTCTCAGGCTGTGGAACTGTAAATTCTATTTATTACTTGACAGATGATTTTTTTTAATAGGTTTCTGTACTACTTTTCAGTAATACTGACTATAGACAATAGGAATTTTTAAATTCTTTTTTTGGGGGGTCTGGGGTTTTTATTGGTGATCGTGGTCTGGGGCACATGTCCTCTGAAGCATCCAGGCACTAACTGGTCAGAACAAAGACAGGGTCCAGGTGTCCTTCATAAGTCACTCGTTCCCTGAAGTCAGGGGTCTTGGCATCAAGGTGTTTGGAGTCAGTGGTCTTGGAGGATGTTTATGACCAGAATTTTTGAAATTATGAGTATTTTCTCTTGTTTTGATAGACTTGATTATTGATCATTTTTTCAGTAGTGCTTAAATTTTGATTTCAACTCCTGGCTAATATTTAGTCATCACCAATCTTTTTACTAGGGTACAGGCATTTTGGTGTTATTCATACTTTAAAATAGCCTTCTAGGGCGCCTGGGTGGCTCAGTTGGTTAAGCGACTGCCTTCGGCTCGGGTCATGATCCTGGAGTCCCGGGATCGAGTCCCGCATCGGGCTCCCTGCTCGGCAGGGAGTCTGCTTCTCCCTCTAACCCTCCTCCCTCTCATGCTCTCTGTCTCTCATTCTCTCTGTCTCAAATGAATAAATAAAATCTTTAAAAAAAATAATAAAGTAGCCTTCTAGCTCTTACGGTGATTAATGTCAGTGTGGTGACAAGTTCTGGATATATGTGAAGGTATCATTCATACCTAATGTGATTAATGCCAGTGGGATAATTTTTCTTCTGAATATATGTGTAAAGGTGAAATTAATGCCTAACGTGTTTTTCTTTCTTTCCCAAACTATAGACCCGGATGTAGCCTTTGTACCTTTAGGAATGACAGATTATTTAGTCATCGTGGAGGATGATGATTCTGCCATCATACCTTGTCGCACAACTGACCCCGAGACTCCGGTGACCTTGCGCAGCAGTGACGGGGTGGTGCACGCCTCCTATGACAGCAGACAGGGCTTTAATGGGACCTTCAGCGTCGGGCCCTATGTCTGCGAAGCCACCATCAGAGGGAAGACGTTCCAGACCATCCCGTTTAATGTTTATGCTTTAAAAGGTACTTGTAACCTTCTCTCTCCTTCTTTAAAGAGCTAAAGGCAAAATAACTAGATGTATACAGGATTTTGTTTTTTTAAACCATAGTCCCTGGTGATGGAGACCCTGAATATTTGGGGATTTAGGACCCCACCTTTACCATACGTTAGGCTGCCCTCTGTGGCTGTAATAATATTAAGCTTAGCACTACTAAAAACAAATGCTTCTTTACCCCTTGTAAGATTTCATATTTCATCAGTTGACTTCGAAATACTGTAAGGAATTCTTTTCTCGCATAAGCCTCTTACTGTTATACCCACATTCCTGACTACAGAGGCCCTAAAAACAAACACACACCTGTGGGGGTTGGATGCGTAGATTAACTTCAGTAACTTAAGAAAAGTGATTTTGATTTCGAGCAAAGCTTGTTGCTACAGCCCTCCCTTTGATGTGAGTGGTTCATCTGAATGGGAAAGGGTAATGCGTGTTGGGGGTCAGCAGTTTGGGGTGAGCAGAATGCCACTGAACGCTGGGTAAGGGCTTCTTTTATGCCAGCACTGTGCTTGGTTCTAGAAAAGCGCTGAGAATAGTTGGGCAGCAAGGTGGGAGAGAGAAGGAGAGAAATGGTAAGGGAGGAGCAAAATGCCCAGAGCAGTGCTGGTCAGAAAAGGCTGGTTGATTAAATGAATAAATACATCTGTAAAGGTGGTTGCAGAAGAGGAGAGCCATCCTTAACCCAAATGCTCAGGAATGTGGTGTTCTGTCCGATTGGAATTTAGTTTTACTCTTGTTACTATTTTGTGTGTAGGTGTTTGTAGGTATGTGTGTGTGTTATTTTATAACTATGTGCCAAATTATATATGCCAACACAAAATCAAAGTTTCTGAGACTTCAAAAAACTTGTCTTGATCACAGTGCTTTGAAAATTATTTTTCTTGGGCCAGCTTGGTGGCTCAGTTGGTTAAGCATCGGACTCTTGACTTGGGCTCAGGTCATGATCTCAGGGTTGTGAGATTGAGCCCTGAGTTGGGGTTTAAGATTCTCGCTCTTCCTCTTCCACTGCCTACCCCCCCCAACAAAAACAAACAAACCAAAAGCTTAAAAAGAGAAGAAAACTATTTTTCAGGGTTTTAAAAGAGAAAGCAAACCCAAACCTTATAAGGTTCTAACTATACTGTGGATAATGAGGTCCTTTTGTTTGTTCTTCTTTTAAATAGCAACATCAGAACTTGATCTAGAAATGGAAGCTCTTAAAACTGTGTATAAGTCAGGGGAGACGATTGTGGTCACCTGTGCCGTCTTTAACAATGAGGTGGTTGACCTTCAGTGGACTTACCCTGGAGAAGTGGTAGGTACCTACAAGGCTCCTGGTGGCATGGAGCAGAGCACAACAGGGCTCAGAAGACCTGTCACTGACGGGGCATGACACCGATCTTCTCCAGACTTCAGCTTCCCATATCTGCTGTGAGCCCATTTGACTAGATCACTTTATGGCTCGTTGGGCAATGGGGGAGGTTGAGACGCTAGCTGGACCAGGACCTTCAGAATCTATAAAGGTTGTACACTGAGCCTTCTTTTTCATAAGAAAGAAAGAAATAGGAAGGTTCTATACATACAGCTCTATCTATCTATCTATCTATCTATCTATCTATCTATCTACCTATCTATCTAATTCCCCTTCACTCCTGATTTGCAAATTTCTGTTCCCTGTTCTTTTTTGGCATTTGATAGCTTCTCTCCTTTTATCCATTTCTCTCCCCTGTGCTTTTGCTTCCCCTCTTCCTGTCTCTCCAGGGCATTGATTGGAAGTTGGGCATTTTCACATATGACATTATGACCTCATGCACTGAAGAGACATTCATAATCCTATATGTGTACATCTTCCCGGAATATGAGGCAGTTTGATTTTACTGTTCATGCTTGATTACCCTTAATCCTTAAAGCATAAACATTTCTTCTCATTTATTGGAGATAGACATTTTCCCCCCAAACCATAGTACATGCTATTTGGCCCCAAAATATATAATCTAAGTATTGTTTTATAAAACAAAGTTTTCATCAGATAATAAAAATAATACAGGTTTATCATCATAATGTTATCAAATTTAGAGAAACAGAGGAAAAGCCACTTCCCAGGACATCACTGTTAATATTCTAGGAAGATAAATCCTTTCAATACTTTGTATACAAAATAAATGTAATCATTAATAGGTATTATACTTTTAATAGTACTTTGTCACATCATTTTTCCTCTGGCAGTATATCACAAACACCGTACTATGCCATTAAATATCCTTTTTAAAACGTGATTTTCTAAGGCACTAGCTTAAGAAAATTTTTTTATTAGACTATTTTTTAGAGCTGTTTTAGGTTTGTAGTGAAATTGAGCAGATGGTACAGAGATTTCCCATTAGCCTCTGCCCTGTGCATGCACAACTCCCCCCCCCGCCCCCTTACCAATAGCCCCGTGGGGTTGGCGGGGGGAGGACATTAGAATCCAGGAACTTACATTAGCACCTCATCCCCACCCACGGTGTGTATGAGGGTTCACTCTCTGGAGCCAGCTTTTTAAAGTGGTTTTCCTCCCCTTCTGCTGTAGAAAGGCAAAGGCATCACCATGCTGGAGGAAATCAAGGTCCCGTCCATCAAACTGGTGTACACTCTGAGGGTCCCCGAGGCCACGGTGAAAGATAGTGGAGATTATGAATGTGCTGCCCGCCAGGCCACCAAGGAGGTCAAAGAGATGAAGAAAGTCACCATTTCTGTCCATGGTATATTCTGCTTTCTAAAATGTCAGTTGTCCCTGATGCTCAGGATCCACCGCGTGGTAATCATTACTTAATGGAAACTCTTCCCTGTACAGAGAAAGGGTTCATTGAAATCAAACCCAACTTCAGCCCATTGGAAGCTGTCGACCTACATGAAGTCAAACATTTTGTGGTGGACGTGCAGGCCTACCCACCTCCCAGGATATCCTGGCTGAAGGACAACCTGACTCTGATTGAAAATCTCACGGAGATCACCACGGACATAGAAAGGATTCAGGAAATAAGGTAAAGAAACACCCTTCCCAAGTATGCATTTCTTTTTACTGTGTCTCTCTAGATAGACTGAGGTTTGTGCATGTCTTACAACACAAACCAAGACTCAATCTAGAAAATGAGAAGTGTGACACAGGAGATACTTGAAATCAAGTACCTTTAATGATAACGTTGCCATGTGCTAATACTGTGCTGATAAATATTTAATAATGAAATAAGAAAAAAGAACTAAAGAGCTCTGTTCCCAATGAAAGATCATTTCCTACATCCAGGAAGGGATGGAGGAAAGGAAGTAAAGTTGGACCCACTTGGATTGGATATATTCCATGACATCCACCATCTGTATGGCAAGTAGACATGTATGGTGATGCCGTACTTTCGGGCCCTCAAAATCCTTCCACACGTATAATTTCATTTAACTAATTCTGGAAAGGACACTGTGCTATTGCATATGGTTATCCCACGCTACACAGAAGGACGCTGAGGCATGGAGAATTTCAGGGATGCCTGAGCTTGTCACGCTTTGTGACCAGCGCTCTTCCCATCCATCCTGTGGCTTTTTGGCCCTGTGATGCTTTACACGTTTACTTATTTATTTAAAGATTGATTGACTGATTGATTGATTGATTTGACAGAGAGAGAGAGAGAGCACAAGCAGGGGGAGCGGCAGAGGGAGAAGCAGACTCCCTGATGAGCAGGGAGCCTGATGTGGGGCTCGATCCCAGGACCCTGGGATCATGACCAGAGCCGAAGGCAGATACTTAACTACTGAGCCACCCAGGCGCCCCTGTGATGTTTTATAAAGAAGGGCAATCAAATGGGCAAATACTTTATTGATGAACCCATAAAAACACACAGAGTCAAATGTCACTTATAACACATGGAAGAAATCTTTAGGGGAAACTTCCCTTTAATAAAGTATGAAGAAATAGATTTTTCTCATTTATTTTTTTAAAAGGTGATGGAATCTTGTGCTTTATTAGTACTTAAGCATCAAGAAGGTGCATTGTAGGGCACCTGGGTGGCTCAGATGGTTAAGCGTCTGCCTTCGGCTCGGGTCATGATCTCAGGGTCCTGGGATCGAGTCCCGCATCGGGCTCCCTGCTCCTTGGGAGCCTGCTTCTCCTCTGCCTCTCTCTCTGTCTCTCTCTCTCTGTCTCTCATGAATAAATAAATAAAATTAAAAAAAAAAAAAGAAGGTGCATTGTAAGAAGCCTTGCTCCATTCTTGCCGCCATTTGCCCCGGTTTCCCTGCCTCCCCAGGCAGAGGGAAGTACTTTTTTTAGTTTCATTAGGTTCTTCTGAAACCTTCCAGAGTTTCTTTAAGCAAATACCAACAAGCAGGAATGTCATCCTGGAGACCTCTCCATGTCAGTGTGTAGACCGTGTCCTGTTGCTCGTCTCAAGATGTCTGGGCTTCTGTTTAAGAATTAAGTGTCTATAAGTCAGACCTTCACTATGTAGAAAGGGCACGGAAAATCCCAGAAAAGCGAAGATATGGACAAGAAAAAAAAGATGTTTTTACTTTTTACGAAAACAAACTTTAAAGTGAACATGGCACTGTTGGAACAGTTGGCATTTCTTTGGCTATGACTAGCTGACACAAAGGCCTTTTCGTTTCAGGTATCGGAGCAAATTAAAGCTGATCCGCGCTAAGGAGGAAGACAGCGGCCATTACACGATCGTCGTTCAAAATGAAGACGATGTGAAGAGCTATACTTTCGAGCTCTTAACTCAAGGTGCATCAGGCAGTAGAAAGATCATATGAGCTCAGCAATGAAGTGAATGAGTGTCCCCCAAGGAGAACCTGGCACTCTTCTCCCCCGGGGGTGGAGAGAAAAGCAACGCTTTATGGGAGAAGTAGCTGGTGTAGGCGTCACCTGTCAGGGAGAGCTTTGTTGGGCTATGAATTCACACAGTTCTGGGAAGTCCAGGCTGCTCTGAAACAGTCTGGGGAATTCCTAGCTTACAACACCACCTGCTTCTCAGTCTGGCACCTCCAGTTCTTGGAAGAGTAAAGTGATGCGTTTTGGTCCAGATGACCTTAGGTTGTTCCAGAGAGTTTTGGCCTTTTCGCTTAGCTTCCCTCAAGGCATCGCACAACGGCCCTTACCAGGAGGGACTGCCTCGGTCTGTTCACGTTCAGGTCCAGCCCCTGTTCATTGGGTACCTACCGTGTGCCTGGAACTGCGTTAGGGGACTCACTTGGCCCTCACAGTAAATCTGTGATACAAGCATTAGCATATTTCTAATTTATTTGATCATGGATTTAAAAAAAAAAATCTTTTAAACCTAGTGACATTCCACAGATGCACTTTGGTAAATGCTGCTTTAGATTATACTCTAGCTGAATCTATTAGTTGAACCCCAAGCCGTAATACAATTTTAAGAGCCTCCTTGCCTTTCAAGCCAAATAACCACAGGGGCTTTTTACTTTTCTCACTCCAGATTTAGAACACCACAGGATACAAATCCCTAAACACTGAAACTCTGAAAATGCTCTTAACCAAGTGGGTCTACCCAAAGTGGAGCATTATGATTATGCACATAATTGCTTTCAGCCCCTTCTTGGGTGGTTACTCGCTTGGCAGGTCCGATGCGACGTGGACAAATTCTGAACCTGAATTCTGTGAACCTGTGGCTCACGGAGGTTCTGGGACCCAGATGATTCGATTCTGATCTCTTTTTACCTCTTGCAGTTCCCTCGTCTATTCTGGACTTGGTTGATGACCACCATGGCTCTACAGGGGGACAGACTGTGAGATGCACCGCTGAAGGGACGCCTCTTCCTGATATCGAGTGGATGATCTGCAAGGATATTAAGAAGTACGGAAACGAGAGGTTTCTTTTTCATTGGTGGTCAGAATGTTTCTTCCTTGATACAAAGAACTTCAGATGCATTTGCTTTCTTTGGCTGGCCCTTCTTTTGTATTTGTGATTCTGACTGGGCCTAAGTCTCATAAACTACAGGATAGGGTCCTAAGCACGGGCCTGGTGTGCATGCGTGCATGGTGTGGTGCCCGTGACCCATGTGGTCATGAAGAGCTATAAGGAGAAGGTCCCTGGCTCTCACCAGATTCTCCAAGGGTGCCTAATCAGAAAAGAAGATGAATTTAAAGGACTGCAGGTCTAGGAGGATTTTTACCACCCTGGTCCACTTCGCTTTATATTTCTTACAGGGTGAGCTTTTTTTGGTAGCTAGATTGGGATGTGAACATAAATGACAATATTGCCCATGGTGACTGCTTGCTTCCTTTGCCTACCTGCTGTTTGGGGGGAGTTAACTCACCAGTTCTTCCTTTACCCCCCATCTGTCCATCTTCTCTGTTGGGCACTTGAGTGACATGCTCACGCTTCCACCCATGGTGACTGCTTGCATTCAGAAGCCTCGATATTTTCTCTTGGAAGCTGAGACTCCTAGACCTTCCCTTTCTTAGGGGATCTTGATCTTGGATCTTGACTGGGGCTAGAATCTAGGTCTCATTAACTCGGCCAGGGGATCACTCCAACCCTAGTGACACCTGAGGGGCACTTGACAGTGCAGGTGGGGAGAGAAGAGGGGGCCAGGCTTTTTCAAGGGGTGGGCAATTGGGATAGTTAAACATTCTTGAAGTGGGTCTGTTCAGTTGGCTCATGGGTTCAAGACTTGGGATTGGTAGTTATATTTGATGGAACTTATTTCTACCTTGCGTGCTTCATAAACAGTTAACTTTCAATTATCCACATACAGGTTATCCTCTGTTGGGTCTGTGCAAACGAGTTTCAGTGATATTAATATGCACATAAAATACAAAAGTCCACCTGTAGCACCCCCAAATGTAGGCAAGGTCAGAGCTGCTTACCACCATAGGTGATTCTCACTGCTTTGCTCACCTCCATTGTCCTGATAACTGGCTCTGTATTTATGTCCTTTTTCTCTCCAGGTGTAATAATGAAACTTCATGGGCGGTTTTGGCCAACAATATCTCAAACATTATCACGGAGGTCCACCCCCGAGACAGGAGTACTGTGGAGGGCCGAGTGACATTCACCAGGGTGGAGGAGACCATCGCTGTTCGATGTCTGGCCAAGAATCTCCTTGGGGCTGAGAGCCGAGAGCTGAAGCTGGTGGCTCCCAGTGAGTTTATCTTAGTCATCAGCCAAGCCCTTCCTCCTTCATGCAGAACTTTGAATCCCAGATGGGGTCCAAAAGGAATGAAGGTCCCAAGGCAGAAATTCAGCTCTGAATGCTCTTAAAGGGCCTTCTCTGGGCATCCACATGGGAGCCCTTTCTTTCGGATTCTGACCCCCAATTGCACCTTGCAGAGGCATCCTGCTTGTCTAGTGGGATAGCTACTCCGTCTCTGTAGTCTGAGTGTGGGGACAGAAGATGGGGAAGGGGGATCTTCTGCCTTGTTGCTCCTTACAAGTGAAAATGAGCCAGGCAGCCTTGATGCTTTTCCGCCAATAGTGAGAGATTTCTGGCCCAAACACAACCACATCGCCTTCCTGTCCTCCTGCGTGTTTGTGCAAATTCTTCCTCATGCGTCTTTCTCCTTCAGCGCTGCGTTCTGAACTCACCGTCGCCGCTGCGGTCCTCGTGCTGTTGGTGATTGTGATCATCTCACTTATTGTCCTGGTTGTCATTTGGAAACAGGTAGGTATTTTCCCCAAAGAACTAAAAACCTTTGAAGCCAGTAAGAACAAGAAGAAGAGCAGCCTAGCTCAGCATGTGGCACGGAGAAGGAGCTCAGTAATTATGTGTTGAAGGAATGTGGGTTGATCCTGCTGTGTCTGGTCACTTTGCTGCCATTAAGCTTTGGTGCATCTGGGCTTTGGTAATTCACTAGTTACCTGTCCTGGTCATTCGTAGAAACCGAGGTATGAAATTCGTTGGAGGGTCATTGAATCCATCAGCCCTGACGGACATGAATATATTTACGTGGACCCGATGCAGCTGCCTTATGACTCAAGATGGGAGTTTCCAAGGGATGGACTCGTGCTTGGTAAGCGCCTCTTGGGGTGATCTCCCAAGACTCCCCTTTGATTGGGACATAACTACTTTTTATAGCCTTGTGCAGGAATAAGGGATCTGAGCTTGTGCTTGGTAAGAGCTAGGCAATAGAAATTGGCTTTCAGAAGTATTTTTCTGTCTTGAAAATGAGTTAATTGCATCACTGCCATGGTTTTTAAAAAATCTCGTTCCAGGGGCACCTGGGTGGCTCAGTTGGTTAAGCGTCTGCCTTCGGCTCAGGCCATGATCTCGGGGTCCTGGGATCGAGTCCCACATCGGGCTCTGCCCTCAGCGGGGAGTCTGCTTGTCCCTCTGCCCCTCCCCCCCCGCTCGTGCTCTCTCTCACTCTCAAATAAATAAATAAAATCTTAAAAAAATAAAAACATAAAAAAATAAAAATCTTGTTCTATAGCAAATTATGGTTAAAGAAAATTTTACAAGAGGAGAAGAGAATGTGAGGAGGTCCTGCCAAAGATACTCACTGAGATGGCTTTGCTTTGGGAGTCACACAAATTGATGGGATGAATTTCTGTGACTGAAAAGGAACAGACGAGATTTGAATGAGGACAACCACAAAGGGTATTTTAATCTAGTCCATTCTGAGGATGTATTAGATACTGCTTTAGAGTACGTATATTTAGAATATAGAATATAAAAATATAGGTACTTTTCAAAGCAAAATATGTAAAAATAATCAAGTCAACTTATCACAGACTTTTCACATATTTCAATCTTGGGCTGAGACCGAGTACATGAAGCTTTATTAAAGGAATTTTTTTTTTTAAATCACATTCTGAATGAATGAAAACAGGACAAAGACACAAAGCAGATGAACATAGGGGAAGGGAAGGGAAAATAAAATAAGATGAAAACAGAGAAAGAGGCAAACCATAAGAGACTCTTAACTATAAGAAAAAAACTGAAGGTGGCTACAGGGGAGGTGGGTGGGGGATGGGGAACTGGGTGATGGGCATTAAGGAGGGCACTTGATGTAATGAGCACTGGGTGTTATTTGCAACTGAGGAATCACTAAATTCTACCCCTGAAACTAATAATATGCTATATGTTAACTAAATTGAATTTAAATAAAAAAAGACAAGTGAAAGTTAGAGCTAGAGGTCATGTCACTGGGAGTACGCTAACCGTGTGTGCTTTGGAGGATGCCAGAGGCAGTGTTTAATGATCCACTTGTCTCATTCCAAAATACAAGGTTAGGTCTTACTAAAGAGTTACTTAAACTGAAATCAAACAAGATGTCCTAGCTACTTCCAATTTCAACTACTTGTACCTGGAAACGAAGTTTTCTTTATCATCTCTCCCCACCACCAATCCCACCCCTACTCCCCTCCCCGCCCCCCCCCAGTTTTACAAAAAGAGCAGAGGAACTTAAAGTAGTAAAATGTGGGGGGGGGAAGGGCAACATCCCTAATGTGCTAAGAGGCATTTCTGTGTCTCTCTGCTCCTGTGTGTTCCCCTAAGGCAGCCGTATCTTTCCAGGTACAGTTTCCCACAATGCAAACATGCAAACATGCACTGCTGGCTGTTAGTCCCTTAAGAGCTGAGTCTCCCACCCCCCGCCCCCAACACGGCTTGGCTCGGCGTGGTGAGACTGATATTCGGGGACGCATTCTTTTTAGATTGTGGGGACGGCAGCTTCCATTTCCTTATGTCGCTTCCAGCACGGAGCCAAGTGTGTGTTCCCACTGGGCGCTGTTAGCCTCTGATGGTCCCGGTCCTTCCTACAAGCAGGCAGCAAGACTTCATCACGCCTTGGAATCAGTGATGTCTTGAATACCGAAGTATTTCCAGTGGATAAGGACTTATTGATGCAAAAGATGCCTCTGTTTGCATGTGGAGAACAGAAGGGTAGAGAAGCAGGGGGTTTGGGCGAGAGCCACAGGAAACAAGGGCCTTGGAGCTTGCGGTCTGGCCCATACTGGAGCTGGGAGACAGAATGCTCACACCAGGGAAGGATGCACCCTCCTTACTCCTGCCCGCGGTTCCCTTCCCCTTACAGATGTTATTTGACAAAAGCAATTGTACTGATTTCCTTCCCTGTGGACTCCGTTCTGATCTTGACGTGCTGACTTGCAGGAATCGTGAGGCTGACTCCAGTCTGAAAGAATAGCCCCCCGCTGGGCGCCCATGCATGCTGGCCGTGGTACATAAAACCGAGGGGACGAAGCTCCAGTCCGCCTGTGTTAATGGTTCTGATTGCTCACAGGTCGTATCCTGGGATCTGGTGCGTTTGGGAAAGTGGTTGAAGGAACTGCCTATGGGTTAAGCCGCTCCCAGCCTGTCATGAAAGTAGCAGTGAAGATGCTAAAACGTAAGTGCCCTTTCCTGGGATTTTTTTGAAACCAGAGGTTAGTCAGGTGAATTGCTCAAAATCACACAGCGAGTACATGCCAGATTTAGGACCAGATCTTTCGATTCTAGGTTTTGTGTGTATTTAGGCTCTTTTCTCAGTCGCGTTATTTAGATTATTCTCATTGCCTGTATGTTGGAAAGTCAAGAGTTGTTATTTTGGTGACTTCTTTTTACCCTCAAGACTAGGCATTAGTTAGTAGAGTCTAGACCAGGTCACTCTGTGTTTCTCTTTAAGGCTCTCAGTAAGTGAGGGGCGCCTGGGTGGCTCAGTTGGTTGGGCGGCTGCCTTCGGCTCAGGTCATGATCCTGGAGTCCCAGGATCGAGTCCCGCATCGGGCTCCCTGCTCAGCAGGGAGTCTGCTTCTCCCTCTGACCCTCCCCCCTCTCATGCTCTCTCTCTCTCTCTCTATCTCATTCTCTCTCTCAAATAAATAAATAAAATCTTAAAAAAAAAAAAGGCTCTCAGTAAATGAAATGATATCCCATCATAGGATTAGCCATGTCATTGGCTTTGTGTGGGAGGTAAATCACTTGAACTGATACGTGATTTATTTTTTCAACAGCCACAGCCAGATCCAGTGAGAAACAAGCTCTCATGTCGGAACTGAAGATAATGACTCACCTGGGGCCGCATTTAAACATTGTGAACTTGCTGGGAGCCTGCACCAAGTCAGGTAGGCTTCCTGACCCAGGAGTGAGGATTTTCACAGAAGACCTGTAGTTGTGAAGACTGTCCAGGCTTTTTTAAAGTCCTTCCTGTCTACCTCCAAACATGCCAGCAACTCTTAAGTCTCTTGAACGGAGTTGCCTGGATTCCACTGAATTGTCAGGAGATCCTTGTTTTTGAGCACCATCTCCTGTCTGTGCAAACATCGCATTTCATGGCTTTTCTGTTCTTCGTGTTCATGCCCGTTTCTTTTTTTTTTTTTTAAGATTTTTTATTTATTTATTTGACAGAGAGAGACACAGTGAGAGAGGGAACACAAGCAGGGGGAGTGGGAGAGGGAGAAGCAGGCTTCCCTGCTGAGCAGGGAGCCCGATGCAGGACTTGATCCCAGGATTCTGGGATCATGACTTGAGCCGAAGGCAGACGCTTAACGGCTGAGCCACCCAGGCGCCTCTCATGCCCATTTCTTAACTGATTTTGGTTCCCACAGGCCCTATTTACATCATCACCGAGTACTGCTTCTATGGGGATTTGGTCAACTATTTGCATAAGAATAGGGATAGCTTCCTGAGCCGCCACCCGGAGAAACCAAAGGAAGAGCTGGACATTTTCGGATTGAACCCTTCCGATGACAGCACACGGAGGTGGGTGCAGAGGGACACGCTGCTGTGAGTCGTTGCCTTAGAAGCCTCACCAGTGGAGAGAGCCCGTGTCTGCATAGAATCCATGTCTGCAGACCCCGTGCCACCAGGCAGCAAGACTTAGAGTCCCCCAGCCTTCCCCGTCGTACCCTGATGCAGCAGGGACACACCTGCCCACAGGTGTTTGGGACCAGATATCACGTGGGGAGGCCTTGCCAAGAGGTTTGAACGGAGGCAAGAGTTGGAGTCATTCTGGGAGCCATTTTGCTGGTAATGTGTGGTCCGCTAGAGACCTGTAAGTTGCGGCTCTGGCCAGGGATGCCTCCCTGCTGGTATCTTGTGAGAAACTGCCCTAGGACCTCCACGTTTGAGATTCTGCTCCTTGCGGACCCTGGGCCTAGAAATCAAGCCAGTGGTAGTAATCCCAACTGTGGGAACCTACAAGTAGCTACAGAGGTCTGAGTGGCTTTAAAGTTCTGTAAGATCAGAAAGTGCAAGTTCACTTGATATAGAATTACTCGATGGACACCACATTGGCACTGAATTTATTGAGGAGCAGGAAACATCTGGCCACGTGGTCGTGCGGCCCAGGGTTTGTGGCCTGTGAGTTGAAAAACAGAGCAAGAATAAAGACAGACACACCTGAGTTGAGATGACCCAGTATTTGTGACCCAGGTATTTGTGTGATTATTGATTAATGCTCATCTCACCTGCCAGACTGCCCCACATGGAAGGTGCACATTGGTTTTGCTTGTGCTCGCCCCCCCTGGCTATCCCCATACCTGCCACACCGTCTTGTGTACTGTGGGCCCCTGGTCATCATCTACTGAAGGTAGAATGAGCACTCCCAAGGGGCACCCTGAATAAGGTTTCTTTTTCTGTTGTTACAGTTATGTTATTTTATCTTTTGAAAACAATGGTGACTACATGGACATGAAGCAAGCTGACACCACCCAGTATGTCCCCATGCTGGAAAGGAAAGAGGTTTCTAAATACTCGGACATCCAGAGATCGCTGTATGACCGCCCAGCCTCGTATAAGAAGAAGTCTATGTTAGGTAAAACTGTCACTGTCCACTCTCTGCACCTGCCAGTGGTTTAGTATGATATAGATTTCCCCTGCACTCTGAAAGTTGGGTTTCTGCCTCTCTTTGATGAAAGACCTACATTAGTACTTGTTCTCACTCACTGAAAGAAGTCTGAAAAGGATTTTTGGTTTTTACGAAATAGTAAGTGCTTCTTTGCTTTACACTGTTTTGGCTTACACAGGGTTTCTTAGGAATGCTCTGCTTTCAGATAGTGGTGGAAACCTGTACTTAAAATACTCAGAGGAAGGGGCGCCAGGGTGGCTTGGTCGGTTAAGCATCTGACTCTGGATCTCAGCCCCGGCCTTGATCTCAAGGCCGTGAGTTCAAGCCCCGTGTTGGGCTCCATGCTGGGCGTGGAGACTACTTAAAAAAAAAAAAAAATAACTCAGCGGAAGGTGAGCAGGCACGGTGAGCGGAACTGCCAGCCCGTGGTCCCTAACTGCGTGTCTGCACAACTGTATCTGTGACATGTTTTCAGAAGTTTGTGGCCTGTGAATTGAAAAAAAGAAAAAGAATAAAGACTTAATGCAATGCATTTTCACACTTTAAATGTAATCCTTTTAAAGAATGGTTTATCCTGATATACTTATCTTCCTTTTTTGGTGTTAATGTGTCTTTTTTTTTTTAATGAAAGTATGGTGATCGCTGGTCTTTATTTTTTTCCCTCAGTGCCCTTATTGGCAAAATTAGAAGTTGGCTATCTCCTATTGGTTCCTAGTATTTATTTTCAAAATTTTAATTCTATAAGTCTCTGGGATCTAGGAGTTCAGTAGCCCTTGCTTTTGGCTTTGTTAATATCCACTTTGTGATAGAAACTGGAAAGTAGACAATTGGAGGTCGTGTTTTTCTGATAAGAGTGTTAGGTGTTTCTACTGAATGTTGTTTGAAGGAAGATCTGTCTGATCTTTCAAAACAGATGAACATGTGGCAGGATTGCATTGATTTATAAACTCCAGGGAGCCTAGCCGATGCCCAGAGCAGATGGACCACGCCACTTCTGCCAGGGTGGGGGTGGCCCTTCCAGGTTCTCGTCTAATCCCAGGCTTGGAGCGGGGAGGACGCTACTCTTGGGTCCGATGTTGACACGTCTTGTGATTTTGTGTTATTGGGCCTGAGCCCTCCCATTAGTCAATGCACAAAAGTGTTGAGCTGCCATGGAAATTATTTTGAAAATCACTGATACGCTCTGAATGCTTGTGGGGTTCTTAAGTGAAAGGTACAATCTGTTAAAAAAGAATGTGCTTGTTTTGCAAAGCTCGGTACACAAGAATATTTTCCATTGCTGCAGTTCCAAGTTCCATTCACTTCTCATTGCCAAATGGGTACACTTCCAAGCCCTTTAAAAAGATTAGCCAATGAGAGCTGTCGGAACCAGTGCTTCCTCTCCCCTCCCGTATTGTTAAAAATAGTTTACATTGCTTCCCAGGCTGGACCTGGCTCCAGATGTCAGGGGAACCTGATTCATGCTCAGCTTGGGCCCTGTTGGCAGGCGGACCACTGCTTTCTGGCCTTCTCCTAGCTGGCAGGAAAAATATGAATGGCTGCAACTACTCTTCACTTGCCTGAAAATTTTTAAAAAGAAATGAGAACTGCTGGCCTAGATTACCTCCTTCCTCGAAAACCCTGGGACCTTCCAGATTTTCAGAAAGTGGGGAAAATGGACAAGTTACAAAAGGAACTAAAGGCAAAGTCCTTGGCACTGACC